>NC_065515.1:2904920-2927025 GCF_006386435.1 Epinephelus moara
GCACCACTCACATCATCTTCCTCCATCGTCTAAAACAAGACAACACAACTTGTTAGCTAGCGCTAGCTAATGTCTGTGGAGAACTGTTTTGCCTCCAGCTAAGTCCCGCCCACCAAAAACCATCACACTGTTCACTAAGAGTTAAAGGGTGTATAAAAACAATATATAAAGTGATAGAGGAGATGCTCTCTGACAGAAATATCACTGGACACTCAGTCTAACCTCTGACTGGTTCTCTGTACAGAATGAGGGCTGCTCATTGGCTGTTGGTTGTGACGTTCCTGCCGCTCGTCTCCCCCACCGTTCATCACGATATCTGCAATGCCAAACCCAAAGACCTCGCCCTGGAGCCGCGCTGCATCTACCGCAGCCCCGACCCCGATGGCCCCGAGGACCCAACCCTGACGTCCGAGCAAGTCCCTGAGTCCACCAATCCCCGAGTGTGGGAGCTGTCCAAGGCCAACAGCCGCTTCGCCCTGTCACTGTACAAACAGCTGGCCCTCAGCAAGACCCCCAACTCCAACATCTTCATGTCCCCCATCAGCATCTCCACTGCCTTCGCCATGACTAAACTGGGAGCCTGCAACGAGACACTGCGGCAGATTATGGAGGTCATCTTCATCATTATTCATTAGTATGATTATTATTGGTAGTATTATTATTAATTATTGTCACAATTATTTATCTTTATGATGATGACTAATTTATTATTATTATAAATTATTATTATTACTATCATTTATTATTTTGATGATGATGATAATGATTATTATTATTATTTATTTTGTTACTACTATTATTATTATGAACAGAGCTGTATCGGGTGCGGAGCTCAGACAGGAAGGTAGAAACAGTGACTGTGAAGCAGCTGCAGATGCACCTGACAGGTGTGTGTGTCTCCGTCTGCAGGTGTTTGAGTTCGACACCATCAAAGAGAAGACGTCGGATCAAGTCCACTTCTTTTTCGCCAAACTCAACTGTCGTCTGTACAGGAAGAAGGACGAGACCACGGAGCTGATCTCCGCCAACCGACTGTTCGGAGACAAGTCTCTGATTTTTAACGAGACGTACCAGAACATCAGCGAGACAGTGTACGGCGCCAAACTGCTGCCTCTCAACTTCAAGGTAACCTGCTCCATCACACATCCGCGTCATCACCTGATCCAATCAGGGCTCAGGTATCTAATAACCATTGCGCTGTGCTGCAGGAGAACCCGGAAAAGGCCCGCATCACCATCAACAACTGGATCTCAAACAAGACGGAGAACCTGATCCAGGACACGCTGCCTGCAGGGGCGCTGGACTCCAACACTGTCCTGGTCCTCGTCAACACCATCTACTTCAAGGTACCTGAGCTGGGACCCCATTCACACCTTCACTTCATTCACACCTGCTCCTGTCACACCTTCACCTCATTCAAACCTGCTCCTGTCACACCTTCACCTCATTCACACCTGCTCCTGTCACACCTTCACCTCATTCACACCTGCTCCTGTCACACCTTCACCTCATTCACACCTGCTCCTGTCACACCTTCACCTCATTCACACCTGCTCCTGTCACACCTTCACCTCATTCACACCTGCTCCTGTCACACCTTCACCTCATTCACACCTGCTCCTGTCACACCTTCACCTCATTCACACCTGCTCCTGTCACACCTTCACCTCATTCACACCTGCTCCTGTCACACCTTCACCTCATTCACACCTGCTCCTGTCACACCTTCACCTCATTCACACCTGCTCCTGTCACACCTTCACCTCATTCACACCTGCTCCTGTCACACCTTCACCTCATTCACACCTGCTCCTGTCACACCTTCACCTCATTCACACCTGCTCCTGTCACACCTTCACCTCATTCACACCTGCTCCTGTCACACCTTCACCTCATTCACACCTGCTCCTGTCACACCTTCACCTCATTCACACCTGCTCCTGTCACACCTTCACCTCATTCACACCTGCTCCTGTCACACCTTCACCTCATTCACACCTGCTCCTGTCACACCTTCACCTCATTCACACCTGCTCCTGTCACACCTTCACCTCATTCACACCTGCTCCTGTCACACCTTCACCTCATTCACACCTGCTCCTGTCACACCTTCACCTCATTCACACCTGCTCCTGTCACACCTTCACCTCATTCACACCTGCTCCTGTCACACCTTCACCTCATTCACACCTGCTCCTGTCACACCTTCACCTCATTCACACCTGCTCCTGTCACACCTTCACCTCATTCACACCTGCTCCTGTCACACCTTCACCTCATTCACACCTGCTCCTGTCACACCTTCACCTCATTCACACCTGCTCCTGTCACACCTTCACCTCATTCACACCTGCTCCTGTCACACCTTCACCTCATTCACACCTGCTCCTGTCACACCTTCACCTCATTCACACCTGCTCCTGTCACACCTTCACCTCATTCACACCTGCTCCTGTCACACCTTCACCTCATTCACACCTGCTCCTGTCACACCTTCACCTCATTCACACCTGCTCCTGTCACACCTTCACCTCATTCACACCTGCTCCTGTCACACCTTCACCTCATTCACACCTGCTCCTGTCACACCTTCACCTCATTCACACCTGCTCCTGTCACACCTTCACCTCATTCACACCTGCTCCTGTCACACCTTCACCTCATTCACACCTGCTCCTGTCACACCTTCACCTCATTCACACCTGCTCCTGTCACACCTTCACCTCATTCACACCTGCTCCTGTCACACCTTCACCTCATTCACACCTGCTCCTGTCACACCTTCACCTCATTCACACCTGCTCCTGTCACACCTTCACCTCATTCAAACCTGCTCCTGTCACACCTTCACCTCATTCACACGTGCTCCTGTCACACCTTCACCTCATTCACACCTGCTCCTGTCACACCTTCACCTCATTCACACCTGCTCCTGTCACACCTGTATCTCATTCACACCTGCTCCTGTCACATCTGTACCTCATTCACACCTGCTCCTGTCACACCTGTACCTCATTCACACCTGCTCCTGTCACACCTCTGTCACACCTGTACCTCATTCACACCTGCTCCTGTCACACCTTCACCTCATTCACACCTCCTCCTGTCACACCTGTACCTCATTCACACCTGCTCCTGTCACACCCACACCTGTACCTCATTCACACCTGCTCCTGTCACACCTGTACCTCATTCACACCTGTACCTCATTCACACCTGCTCCTGTCACACCTGTACCTCATTCACACCTGCTCCTGTCACACCTGTAGCAATCCCACAGTGGCCAGACATTCTTTGTGAAATATTTGAATGTGTAATTATTTTTGTTTGAATGTCGGCTGATGTCCGCTCGTCTCTTGTCTCTCTTCCTCTGGTCTCTTCATCTCTTGTCCTCTTGTTTCTGATCTTTGGTCTCTGCTCTCATGTCTCTTGTCCTCTCATCTCTGGTCTCAGGGTCAGTGGAAGAGCAAATTCGACAAAGACAACGTGTACGTGTCAGACTTCCAGGTCAGCGACAGTCGGACCTGCTCGGTCACCATGATGTACCAGGAGACCAAGTTCAGATACAGGCACTTCCCCAACGACCAGGTGCAGCTGCTGGAGATGCCATACCGTGGAGATGACATCACCATGGTGATAATACTGCCGAGTAAAGAAACCACTCTCAGAAAGGTAAACCTGTCCATCAGTCTTCTGACGGTCCTCTGGTGTCCTGCTTGTCTGGTTTTTATTTTACTTCACTCGTCTCGTCTTTTCAAAGCGTTTCATCCTTGTTTCTTCTTCTGTGACATTTCTGATAAACTCCAGTTTATATTTCCACATAAAGTTATTTACAATGACTCTGCCGTTGCCCCCTGCAGGCTGCACAGTTGATTACAGTGACAACATCCTGATGATTGATGTGTTCATAGAGTCAAAAGAGATAGACATGTAAAGTTTGTCCAGAAGGTGGCGCTACAACAAAAACCACACAGCCATCAGGAAGTAAGGAGATGATTTAATTGTAAATTCAAAGTGTCTGAAAACACTTTACGGGTGTATTTATACAAGATATAAAAAGACAAATGTAAATGTAAAATATATAGAATTGTTCCTCATTTGCAGGAAAAATTTGTGACCACAGAAAAAAACAGAAGTTTATAACTTTATTCATCTGGAGGGAAATTTCTGTGCAGCAGTTTTGCATATCTAAAATATATAAACCTGGGATCACCTGGGAACACAAATCTGATACAGTCTGTGTAACATCAGAATAAATAAACAAACTGATTTATTAAAAGTAATCACATAATTAAATCAGAGTTGATCTGTTCAGAGAAATCAACCATATGTTTCTTTTTTTCAGCTGGTGGAGCGTCTTCTGACGGATATATAAATCTGAATGTTGTCTGCATAACAGAGAAATTAAATTTAACATATGGAGAATGTTTCAGAACGGGAGCATGAACACAATGAACAGAGCAGTGGTCTGCACACGGACCCTTGAGGTACTCCTCAGGAGACAATGTGCCAATCAAAGGAAGTTGTAGATGAACGTGAGCGCAGAAACGGGTCAGATCATTTGCGTCACTGCAGACGCACCACAGAGCAGACGCACCACAGACTTCCTCTGGCTGAGCGGCTAACTTCCTGTTTAGCCCGTCACTAAACTGGGAGGAGATAAAAGGATTTATTTGTGTGGCTCTTTCAGAACTTTTGAAATGTTATCAGACCAACGAATCTAATTTCAAGTCATCAGAGAGAGTGTGACATCAGAGGGGGTGTGGCCATTAAAAAAATGTATCCACTGATTTTGTGTTGTGTGTGTTTGAATGTGTATTGTATATTATGTGTTAATATGTGTGTGTGTGTGTGTGTGTGTAGGTGGAGGAGAGTCTGACGTTGGACAAACTGACCGGCTGGTTTGATGAGATGACAGAGACCACTGTGGCCGTCAACATCCCTCGCTTCAGGGTGGAGGACAGTTTCAGTGTGAAGGAGAAGCTTCAGGCCATGGGACTGACCGACCTGTTCACCTCGGAGAAGGCCAGTCTGCCAGGTGAGGTGGCGAAGACACACACACACAACACACCTGTGGTCTCAAGAGATTTATCAATCTAACCATCTGATGAGAGGAGGAGGAGGAGGTGGGGCCTGTGTACAGTACAGGTGAGTGGAGGAGGTGGGGCCTGTTTACAGTACAGGTGAGTGGAGGAGGTGTGGCCTGTTTACAGTACAGGTGAGTGGAGGAGGTGGGGCCTTTTTACAGTACAGGTGAGTGGAGGAGGTGGGGCCTATTTACAGTACAGGTGAGTGGAGGAGGTGTGGCCTGTTTACAGTACAGAGAGTGGAGGAGGTGTGGCCTGTTTACAGTACAGGTGAGTGGAGTGGGTGAGGCCTGTTTACAGTACAGGTGAGTGGAGGAGGTGTGGCCTGTTTACAGTACAGGTGAGTGGAGGAGGTGTGGCCTGTTTACAGGTCAGTTTGTTCTGAAACACTTTTAGTCAGTGTTTCAAAACAAACTCTGACAGCTTCCTGCCTGATGGTGTGAAAGATGGTTATGGGACAGTTTAAGTGAACTAAAATAAGCATGGGCCATTTGGGAACTAAAATGAGTGCTGGGCATTAGGGAACTGAGACGTATATGGTTTAATCTCGTGTCCTACGATCCTCTGTTCAAAGCACTAACTGTTCGTCTTTGTTTCAAGACTGTAAATCCTTCATATTTCAGTTTTTCTGACGACTGTTACAGATTTATTATTTGTTCAGTTTTGTTGTCCTCATTTCCAGCTGTATATTTATTCTGTGTAAAAACACTGAGAGTCCTAAAGCTGATTCTGGTTCTGAGAAGTTTTTATGTCTGTGTTTATCATCCTCAGTAAAGGAGGCACAAAATGACACACATGTAGTCTTAGTCATTCATAAAGTTTGTCTGTGTGTTTCAGGCATGTTGGAGGACGGCAGTGATGGTCTCCACATCTCAGATGCCTTCCATAAAGCCTTTCTGGAGGTCAGTGACATACTGCTGACATCACTCACACATACTGCTGACGTCACTGACACAATATTGCTGACATCACTCACACATACTGACATCACTGACACATACTGCTGACATCACTGACCCATACTGCTGACATCACTGACACATACTGACATCACTGACACATACTGCTGACATCACTGACACAATACTGTTGACATCACTCACACATACTGACATCACTGACACATACTGCTGACATCACTGACACATACTGCTGACATCACTGACACAATACTGCTGACATCACTGACACATACTGCTGACATCACTGACACATACTGCTGACATCACTCACACATACTGCTGCCATCACTCACACATACTGCTGACATCACTGACACACACACACTGCTGACATCACTGACACACACACTGCTGACATCACACACATACTGCTAACATCACTCACACATACTGCTGACATCACTCACACATACTGCTGACATCACTCACACATACTGCTGACATCACTGACACAATACTGCTGACATCACTCACACATACTGACATCACTGACACATACTGCTGACATCACTGACACATACTGCTGACATCGCTCACACATACTGCTGACATCACTGACACACACACTGCTGACATCACTGACACATACTGCTGACATCACACATACTGCTGACATCACTCACACATACTGCTGACATCACTCACACATGCTGCTGGCATCACTGACACATGCTGCTGACATCACTGACACATACTGCTGACATCACTGACACACACACTGCTGACATCACTGACATACTGCTGACATCACAAACATACTGCTGACATCACTCACACATACTGCTGACATCACTCACACATACTGCTGACATCACTCACACATTGACATCACTGACACATACTGCTGACATCACTGACACATATTGCTGACATCACTGACACATACTGCTGACATCACTGACACATGCTGCTGACATCACTGACACATACTGCTGACATCACTCACACATACTGCTGACATCACTCACACATACTGACATCACTCACACATACTGCTGACTTCACTCACACATACTGCTGACATCACTGACACATACTGACATCACTGACACATACTGCTGACATCACTCACACATACTGCTGACATCACTCATACATACTAACATCACTCACACATACTGCTGACATCACTGACACATACTGCTGACATCACTGACACATACTGCTGACATCACTCACACATACAGCTGACATCACTGACACATACTGCTGACATCACTGACATACTGCTGACATCACTCACACATAATGCTGACATCACTCACACATACTGCTGACATCACTCACACATACTGCTGACATCACTCACATTCTGCTGACATCACTCACACATACTGCTGACATCACTCACACATACTGACATCACTAACACATACTGACATCACTGACACATACTGACATCACTGACATACTGCTGACATCACTGACACATACTGCTGACATCACTCACACATACTGCTGACATCACTCACACATACTGACATCACTGACATACTGACATCACTGACACATACTGCTGACATCACTCACACATACTGCTGACATCACTCACATATTGACATCACTAACACATACTGACATCACTGACACATACTGCTGACATCACTGACACATACTGCTGACATCACTCACACATACTGCTGACATCACTCACATACTGACATCACTCACACATACTGACATCACTGACACATACTGCTGACATCACTGATACACACACTGCTGACATCACTGACACATACTGCTGACATCACTGACACATTGCTGACATCACTGACACATACTGCTGACATCACTGACACATACTGACATCACTCATACTGCTGACATCACTCACACATAGTGCTGACATCACTCACACATACTGCTGACATCACTCACACATACTGACATCACTGACACATACTGCTGACATCACTGACACACACACTGCTGACATCACACACATACTGACATCACTGACACATACTGCTGACATCACTGACATATACTGCTGACATCACTGACACATACTGCTGACATCACATACTGCTGACATCACTCACACATACTGACATCACTCACACATACTGCTGACATCACTCACACATATTGTTGACATCACTGACACATACTGCTGACATCACTCACACATACTGACATCACTCACACATACTGCTGACATCACTGACACATACTGCTGACATCACTCACATACTGCTGACATCACTCACACATACTGACATCACTCACACATACTGCTGACATCACTGATACAGAGTTACCTGAGGAGTGACACCAAGCTGTGTTTTGTAATGATGCCGGAGCGACCTGTGACGCTGCTTCACATGTAGTTTCTGGAATATCAGCAGAAGGTCCAACAGATGTTTTAAGGCCTTGTGAATAAAAATATGGTGGATAAATGCTACTTACATAAACACTTTATTTTTTATCAGCCTCACAGTGAAATTTAAACGTTCTCCGTCTCAACATGTTGGAACGAATTAAACATTTACACCAACCGTTTCTGCTTTTTTAGTTTTTCTTCTTTTTAAATTGTAGAATGTACATCTGTGCCTGGACATTTGAACACTAACCTCCACTGAGTTATTAGAAAACACATTGAGGACTCAGACAATGATCCAGAGTCAGGTCAGACCGGATCCTGAAGGAACCTGTATTGTGGTTTGCAGGTCAACGAGGAGGGCAGTGAGGCGGCAGCAGCCACCGCCGTGGTGGCCATCGGACGCTCCATGAACTTAGACCGGGAGATTTTTCTGGCCGACAGACCGTTTCTGTTGCTCATCAGAGAGTCAACCATCAACGCCATGCTGTTCACCGCCCGAGTGGCTGACCCCTGTAACCAATAAAAACTGTCCGGAGCCCTGCTTCAACAGCAAATTCAGAAAATAGCTAAAAGTTAAATCCACGTTTTTTTCCTTTTGTAACAGTACAACAAACAGTTGGACATGAAGACATGATTTAATTTTTCTCTCTGTGACTGTATCTTCACAGTTCAACACTTATGTTACTGGGTGTGAATGATTTCCACCTGTGACCATGCAAATGACTTTATATTGAGGTTATTAATTAGCTTAAATACATTTAATGACTATAACAAAATAAATTTTTCTGAAAAAAAAGGTATTTTTTACTCATGTTAATCCACAACTTTCAGTTGACTGTTTCAGCCTTTCATTACTTTTAGCTGTTTCAGATATTTAGGCTATCTGTTACTCTTAGCTAACAATTTAAACCATTTATCCGTACATTTAGGTAACTTTTTCAACCATCTTTTATTGTTAAGTGTTTATCTATTACTCTTGGCTAAATATTTCAACTTCAGGTATTTGAACTGTTCAGTTAGCTATTTCAAGTGTTTGTTACATTTAGCTAACTATTTTAGCATTCAGACATTACTTTAAGCTATTTTAACAGCTTATCATTGCTTTCAACTGTTTCAACAGTTTATCTGTTACTTTTACTTAGCAGTTTCAACTGTTTACCTGTTACTTTAAATTATTTTAATTATTTCAACTGTTTGTTACTTTTCGCTAACTATTTAAGCATTTCAGCCATTACTTTTAGCTTTTTCAACTGATTGTCATTACTTAACTATTTTTTTATTTATCTGTTACATTTACACATTTCAAATATTTATTGCTAACTTTTTAGCTAAGTAACTATTTTACATTACTTGTAGCTAACTATTTCAAGTCATTACTTTTAACTATTTCTACAGTTTTTCCATAACTTTTAGCAACAGTTTCAACCGTTTATCTGTTATATTTAGGCATTTCAAATGTTTATTGCTTAACTTTTTAGCTCAGTAACTGTTTTACATTACTTTTAGTGAACTATTCCAGTGGTTTATTCTTTACTTTTAACTATTTCAACCACTTATCTGTTACTTTTGGCTAACTATTTTAACCATCTTTTATTGTTGGCTAACTATTTCAACCCATTCCTTTTAGCTCAACTGTTTTTCCATTACATTTAGCTAACAGTCTCAACTGTTTATATGTTACTTTTAGTTAGCTTTTTCAACAGTTTTTACTTTTAGCTAAATATTTCAAGTGTTAGTGTTACTATTAGCTATTTCAGTGGTTTTTCATTTACTTGTAGCTAACAGTTTCAACCATTTATCCGTTATATTTAGCATTCTATTTCAACTGTTTGTGTTTCTTTAAGCTATTTCAACAGTTTTTCATTTCTTGTAGCTAACAGTTTTAACTGTTTATTACTTTTAGTAAACTATTTTAGCAGTTCAGCCTAACTCTTTTGACTGCTTATCATTACATCTAGGTCACTATTTTAATTGATTATCTGTTACTTTTAGCTAACCATTTCCACTGTTTATCCATTATATTTCAGGCATTTCAAATGTTTATCCGTTCCCATTAGCTCACTGTTTCAACCACTTATCCACTGCTATTAAATATATCTAACCATTTATCTGTAACATTAAACTATTTCAACCATTTACCCGTGACCGTCACCATGTGAGCGGAGTTTGTGCTGCATTGTGGGCAATGGTGTGAGTAAAGAAAGAGGCGAGTCGGTGCCGGTCGACACTTAAAGTGCTTTATTTCCTCTGGAGGAGATGCGACCTGTGAGTGATCTAGTGGTCATGGTGAAAGAAGCTTCTTCACATTTTTCTAAACTAATAATCAACCTTTGGCCTCACCCCCCCCCCCCACCACCAACATGTTTTAGCAACAGAGACATGCAACATAAAAGATCTTCACATAAATCCTTTCAGGTGCCTCGACTACAGGACTTGTTAAGTACCTCCTCTTTTAAAAAAATGTACAGTATTAAAAGTTAATTTACTAAACTTTTTTCTTTGACTCATTTTCTGCTTTGATATATTAGGATATACTTTGAGGAATCAACAGTAAAGAGTAATCTCATTAAGTGAATATATCTAAATGATCTGATTTATAATTAGGCATGTTGTGGTCAAGGTTACTGGATATTCATATAATAAACATTTGATTCACACAGTAAAAAGTACAAAATAAAAAGCCAGAAGCTGAAGGAACATGAAACCAACCAAAGCAACTGAGTTGATCAGAGAAGAGGTGGAGCCTCGACCGACTCAGAAAACCTTGAAGACCAGAGGCTGATGATAAAGATGAAGATGATGATGATGAGGTTGAGCTGTTTTCACAGTTTGACTGAAGATGAAACTGAAATGAACTGAAGAAACGTCAAAGAGGAAAAGTTGGAGTCTGAGCAGTGAGTTCATTTAAATCTCTGCAGTTTGTCCAAACTGTGTTTTGAACATTTATTTCAAATTTGATTGTAAAGTTTAAATTTGAACAAATACGTCAAAGAACATTTACTGATTTTGTCTGCAGCTACAATTCAAGGAAACATCATACATCAGATTGTTAATATGAATATTGTGCGTCCAAACTTCAGGTGTTGAGTCGTCGTCACATTTAACGGCTCGTGTTTCCACAGATTCTCTCAAGATGAGTGTTTTTTATTTTGACTGAACCTAATGAAAGAAAACAGTCTTTGGTTCAGTTCCTGTGTTCTGACTCACCTCAGGTTTAAAACCCTGACGCTTCAGGTGCAGTCGGGCCTGAACGTAACTCTGATCCAACTTTTCCTCCTCTCTAGTTTCCTCCAGGAGAAACGGACCAGATCAGACCGGACTGGACCGGCTGATCTGGCAGCAGCGTTGTTTTGAGTTTAACTGGCTTGAAATGAGCTGTTCACTGAAAATAAAAAGTCACTACAGTCAGTGCAGAGAGAAGAAACAGAGTACTGAGGACATGACCCAGTCTGGACTGGTGGTCCAGTCTGGACCAGTTCAGTCTGGTTTAGGAGCTTTAAGTTTCATTAACATGAGTAGCTTTCAGATGTTACTGGTGACCAAACTAACTAACCTACAGTTTCCTGTATAATCTGACCAGCAGCCTTTGAGAAGAGATTTGGATGAATGGGTTAATTCATGTTTTCATCTCTTTGCTGCACGGAGAGTTAGGTCAGTCTGTTTGTTCACGTGTTTCTGTCAGAGCTGGGCAACATGTCCACATTTCACTTCTACAGCTGGGACAAAATCATGTTTTAGGATTTCTGGCTTGTTTTTTTTATCTTGATGCAGAATTTCACTTTGATCTTTATCTATGCCACACGACGATGACGTCAAATGACTCCGAGGATTTCTTCAAATACATGTTAAGAAACATGTGTCATATTTTCATCTTTTCCAAGTTTAGTGCTCTAAACTTCTGCTCTGATCCACGAGGCAACTCAACAGTTTGGCACACTGATGAATCAGGAAAATATTCTTAATGTGAGCACGTGTTCGAGCCGAGTGTGCGATGTCGCCTCACGTTACATCAGCCTCCTTTCTTTTTTTAGGGCTGCACGATACTGGATTTTTTGCAGATATCTGATATGTCAATATGGAACAACTCATTTGACCAATAGCCAATATCGATATATCCACTTTTTCCCTCTGATGTCAGTGATCATCATCAAGTCTCTTCTGTGGTGGAATTAACATCATCTTATACAGACAGACTGTGATGGTGACGGCCCAGCAGCAGAATGCCTGTCAGTGTCTGTAATATTCAGTCATTGTGCTGAATAAGAAAAAGCATGTTGCTGATTCTCAAGGTTCATTTTAAAGCTGATATCGTCCGATACTGACGACGTGCTGATATTATCGTGCATCCATACTTTTTTCATGTTATGTTGAGATAAATGTGATGATTGAAAAACGAAAGAAATGTAAAGTTTTCAACTCTTCTAGAGGCCATTTGTCAGTTTGTAAAAGAAAGTACTTATTTAATGATAAAAAAAGCTTTTAAACCAGGAACCAGTTGGAACCAGTTGGAACCAGAGCCTGGTTCTTACATGGTCCCCTTTTCTACCAAACTTAACTCATGAATGCAGATTTTTTTTTTTCTAAACACGGGAAAACCTGCTAAATATCAGCTGTAACGTCCTCTCTCATTGCCAGAAGACTGGAGCGTGCAGGCAAGCAGGCATTTCTTTGTTGCTGTTTTTTTCCTCTGGTGTGTCACATTGAACATCACACAGGTTAGTAAACAGCAGATAGCAGCATGAAGGCCTCAGGAAATGTTACGGTGGTTACTTGTTTTTGTAGCTCTTATGTACGCAGTCTCTCTTTCAGACTTAAGGAGATTCGAGTGAAGCTTGGGCAGAGACAGACGTACGGTATTTTGTGGGGGCGTTTCACTGCATCTCAGCGGTAAAGGGGCTAAAATGAGTCCATTCACCTGGGTGTTATATTTCCACACTGCAGATCAGAGCTGGAGCCGACAAATGGTGTAAAAACTGACTGTAAAGACAAAAGCCAGATGTTAGCAGGTGTTAGCGGGTGTTTTGTGAAGTGGTGAAGGGGCCACAGAGCAGGCATTCCCAACTGGTACAGCTACAGATTTCTCCCTTGTCATTAGTTCAACGTCCACACAGTTTAATACATTCAGCATCATATTTGCATTTGGCCGTGTTGTTGAGTTAGTTTGCTGTCTCTGCTCACTCACTCACTCACTCTACAGCAGAAAATGGCACTTTAAAAGAAAAGCTCTGTGCCGGAAATTCACTGTACTTGGAAATGTAGTGTTTTTTACAAACTTGACACATGTTGAGTCGCCTGCGGTTCATTCAGAATGGACATGCGACCTACTTTTCCAGTTGGGAACCACTGCCATGGAGTAACTAATTACTGTGTGGACCCAGTAACTGCCAGGGTTACTGAGAGAACTAATGTTAACATTAACGAGTAAAAGTTAAATGGAACATCTGAGCTGTGTGACGATGACATCAACCGGGAAGATTTGAAATTCAGTTTCACAAAAATAAGACGAAAACTCTCGAGTACAAAACATTTCACCAATAACAGCAGTTAGCTTAGCATACCCAGATATTTCCCACCACTCTAAACTGTATGAATAACACTAATTCAGATTTCTCCACGTATGCCAACAAAACAAAGTCCCACCTGCGTTTACTTTGGACATCAAGAAACTTAAATAACACAGTGATGTTTCTAACCTGTGTGACGTTCACCAGTTTGAAACAAGCGAGTATTTACTGAGTGTTTAAGGGGACTTTTTACAGTCAGTGCGACCCGCTCCTGATCCTGGGCTCCTTCCACCAGTTTAGACCAGTTCAGACTGGTTTCCAGTTTGTCTCGTTTATAATATGATCAAATAAGTTAATGTACAGTTTCCTGGTTTGATCTGATCAACAGCCAAAAGATAAACGTTTATATTTATTTAAACTGAAATTTGGGACAGTGATGAGTATTAATAAGCTCATGTGTTATATCATGCCTGTTAAATATCAGACTCGGTTTGAAACATCCAAACACATTCGAAACTCTTTAGCTGACCTCCACTGGTTTGTAACAGCTGCAGTGACGTACAGGTGTTCCAGAGGACGCTATGACATCACTGTCACAGGTCTCACAGAATAACAGAGGGCAGCACAACACTGCTTTTCAGCCGACACCCTGTAAATCATATCTAATGCAGAAGTCACAGTGTGCAAACTTTTCAGTTGGCTTGTACGGAGCGGAAATACTGCAGTTATTATTTTCTGGTTTTGTGAGATTTAAGACGTGAACAAAGTTCTGTGAAGATAAAAATAAATCTGTATATTTGTATCATAAACAGCAAACTAAATTAACATTTGTAGATTTCTGTAGAGAATATTTGCTGCATTTGTTTTGGGACTTCTTAAAAAAAAAAGCCGGCTGAAAATTCATTATTTCAGGACTTTGTTTTTACACATTATAAAATTCATGAACCAGATGAGCTGAAGTGAAATCTGATGTGAGCAGAAATAAAACAAGATGTCCTCAGTTATGAAGATACATCTGGTTTTGCCGCTGCGTCTCTTCATACAGGAGTTTTACAAATATCTGCCAGCCAATCAGAAAGCAGTATTTTCTGCTGCCGTGGTACATTGATAAGAGGTCTTGTGGTTGTCATGACAACTGATTTTTATTCCATGTTGCCCAGCCCTGTTTTGTGTTTTCTGTCGTCCTCTGCAGTGACTGGCAGGAGCTCTTCCTGCTGTTGAGTTTATTTACAGGTGAGTTTTATTTCTGCGGCCTGAAGCTCGCACTGAGGTTTAGCTGTTAGCATTCTGCTACGTAGGGAAAGGTAAACGTCCGATTCACTGAATAAAACAAAGAGTCTGTATACCTGATAGTTCCTGGTTTAGCCTGAAGAGTGAGTGCGGCGGTGGCGGGATCTGGGAGGAACACTTGAGTCCAGCCAGCCAGAGTGAGGACCATCGAGTCCAGCCAGCCGGAGTGAGGACCGTCGAGTCCAACCAGCCAGAGTGAGGACAGTCGAGTCCAGCCAGCCGGAGTGAGGACAGTCGAGTCCAGCCAGCCGGAGTGAGGACAGAGCCGCTGGCTTCACTTGCATAAAAAAATTTACCGTCCACTGAGAATCTGTTTCACAGCTCCGTAGAAAAACAGTAACAGCCGATCCATGTGCTACCTGCCTACCTACCATACATCTGAATTTAACTCCTAGCTTACTTACATTATTCATATGCAAAAAAACATCTTAGTAGTTTAAATATGTCTGATAATATGTGATTTTATATTGTTCTGTTTTTATAAAAACTTGTTTTTGATCCCGTGTCTCTCTCTGATAAGTGCTGAAGTTGTTTTGGAGGGCCAACGTGGCCACCTCGTCTTTCCTTTGGTTGCCAGGTGGTCCGACCTGCTCCCGCCCTCCGGCAGGTGAACTTGGAGGGTTCTGTTGTGGTCCAGCTCCGTGGCCTGGCTCCTACATCCATCTGGTCTGACAGGGTCCTCCACCTGTCGCTACCCGATCAATGACCGAATCAGAACCTTCTGTGCTGATGACGCATTACCTCTACTGCACATGTGCGACTGTGCTCAGCACAGAGGGGGAAACACAGTATTTTATCAATATCATAAGAATAATATCCTGATTGGAAAAGTTAACTTCCTGTTAGCTAGCGAGCAAACATTAGCTAAAGAGCTTGAGTCAACATAGCATATTGCTAGGATACTAGTTTTCCCTTTTTCCAGTCTTTGTGCTAAGCTAGGCTAACACATCCTGGACCTACAGAGCACACAGAGAGATGAGACTGACGTCGTTCAGCTACACTATCCACCCCGAAAACACTTAAGTTTTCCTTAAAGTTTCCATACTGTGAAACATTAGCAAACTAACATTAGCTATCTAGCTCACATACATTAGCTTTTAAAAATGGAGGTCTATGTGTGTAAGTAAGGGTGCGTTCATGAATCCAATCTGGCGCTGTACATTTAAATGGCAGTGTGAATTAATTACTATTAAGTTAATCGTATGTTCACTCCGCTCGGCACTCTGCTGCTCAGACTGTGTTCTAGAGAACCGAACGGTGCATTCCCACAGCGAGTATTTATGAACGCACCCATAATTGTACGTGGTGAGGAAGCAAAAATTCACTTAGCTTGCAAGCTAACGTTAGCATAAGAGCTAACACAGCTAATAGAATGTTGACTTTCTGTGTATTTCTCTTGGAAATATTAATGTTTGACAACATCAGCTTAGAAAACAATGGATAAGCCAAAAAAATCAGTTTGCTTTCAAGCTAACGTTAATCTGTGTGTTAGCCTACAGAAAACTATTCTTAATAATTAATGTCATGAATAGTAATAGCTCTAAACGACTGGAATACAAATTGTATATGCAAAGTTAAAAACAAACAAAAATGATATGAGTAATAAGTAACCAAAAATCTGTTAGCTTGTGAGCTAATGTAATTTTTCTGTGTCTGCCTAAGGAAAATAAAACTAACTAAAATGAATCAATTTCTGTTAACTAAATAAAACAACAACAACAAAAAATACTGTGCTACTGGAAATAATGCACAAAAAAAAGAAAAAAGCTAGCTAACGTAGATTTTTAAATCTGTCTATGAAAAAAATAATACTAACTTGTGTTAGCAAACTAAGCTCAGCTTACCAGTTCACAATTAGCCTATTAGCATGCCTGAATAAATTATAGGGTGTGTTCGTCCAAACAAATTCATATAGCCTACTTTTTATACGTAGCTTGATACGGTTCTTAAGTGTTGTTTTATCATACCTTATTACACGGCTCTATTAAATGCTGTATTCTGATTGGTTAGTTGCGGCATTCAGAGGTCTGATATTACTGTGTAATGACCGTTGCTATGTAGCCCAGCGTTGCTAGGGACGCTGCCCTGACAACAGTTACTTTATTATCGGGCTAACGTAGCCGTTACCACTTAATAATAATAATAATAATTTACAAGATACAAAGATGGAGTATTTTCATGATATAACTTTTAACATATTTGATGAGCATGAAAATCTTGAGTCATGGTTACTGGCTGAAGATGAGAAGAATGCCGGAGAAGAGGGATGCTCAGAGGCACACGGAAAAGAGAGGAGACACAAGATTGTGGACGACAGGGAGGTTGATCATTGATCTTGATTCCCTGTAGCTACTGTAGCGCAGATTCAGCCGTTGCCGGCAGTTTTTTTTTTCTCTCCTCCCAATTTAATTTATAAATCAATAAAAATCGTATAATTAATCAATATTCTGTCTCAAATTATTTATTTAACTGATAATTAGCCGTGTAATAAGTGGGATAATGTATAATGAGCCGGTGAATACTGGGAAAACAACTCCGCTGCGCGTCGGGGTTCTATTCCCCTGTCGGGAGTTATTTTCCCAGTATTCACCGGATCATTATACATTATCCCTTACATGACAGTTTCAACAACTGCGTCTGTCGTCATCATCAGAAGTGTCACGTGATGTTGTGGTGACGTGTCCTGTAGATGTTTTATCCAGGTTGAATTACAAGCCTGTAATAAGAATCATATCAAGCTATAGGGTGTGTTCGTTAATCCAACCTGACGCTCTCCACTAAAATGAGAGCGCTGTTGTTTAAGAAACAGAGCGAAGGGTTAGGCTAATCACACGTTCCAGTTTGTGCCACAGAATTGTTTTGAAATAGAATACAAAGTGTTCATAATGAGTAATTGAGTAAATTAATGTTTTCTTAGCAAATATTAACAGTTAACTAAAAGGTAGCTGATTAGGACATGATCATTAACTCTTTGAGCAACAGAGATCTCTGGTTTAACGTTATGATGAATGTAATAATAGAACCACTGGAATATTATTTGTAAAGTTACATGATCAGTAAGGAAGAACTGAGTTAGCTGGTGAGCTAATGTCAATTTTAATGTTGTGTCT
Source organism: Epinephelus moara (assembly GCF_006386435.1). Classification (NCBI taxonomy): domain Eukaryota; kingdom Metazoa; phylum Chordata; class Actinopteri; order Perciformes; family Serranidae; genus Epinephelus; species Epinephelus moara. The sequence goes on from NC_065515.1 coordinate 2,923,200, forward strand.
GCCCTTTAGAAAAGAATGTTTGTGGTGTGGAACAAAATAACACTACAGAACAATGAGTGAGCAAAAACTTAGCTAGCTAATGTTGATTTTTGAGTCTGTCCAAGACAAATTAATACGAAACTAAGTCAGCACACTTCCAGCTAACTAGCTTATAATTAGCCTATTAGCACAAATGAATGAATTATAATTGTCCTGAAATAGAATACAACATGATACAGGATACATGATAAGTAAGCAAAAAAGAGTTAGCTTGCAAGCTAATGTTAGCATAACCTGTCTCCATTTTGATGATGACAGCTAATGTACTCATCAGCTGGCAGTAGTTTTCTGTTAATTCTCCCTGACTGAATTCAAAGTTATTTTATCAGTTATGTTTATTAATTTTGAGTCGTTGACGTGCAGCAGATTTAATGCGACACTGACAGACGTTACTGATCGGACGTGACACGTCTCCTCGAACGTGAAGCTCCTGTCGTCCGTCACACACATTGTCAGAGCAAAAAAGTGTCCAAGAAAAACAAAGAAAAGATAAAACACATGCTTGTTTATAAAAATATCTGAGAAGACAGACGGAGCGCCCTGTGTGAGTGGGTCAGAGCGCCCCCCGGTGGTGCTGTGCTGTGCAGTGCAGCAGCTGTATTGCGTAGTGATGAGAGGTAACTGAGCTGTGTAGCTTATCTGAGGCTGGACGCCGTCCAGGTTTCCTGCTGTGAGTCCGTTCAGTCAACAGGCTGCCAGATGGTCCTTTCTAACCGCCAGATCTTTAAAACTCACTTCATTAATATCATCAAACCATAATCTTAAGAATTTACTTTACTGCCAAATTAATTATTCCAGCGTGATCAGAGTTCTTCGCCTTTTACTCAAGACTGTTTTTACTGCATGATGTCAATACCTATTTGTTCCCAGAGCTTTCAGATGCATCCCATGATCTTCTTCTGGTGATGCAATGGGGGGGGGGCGTCCTTGAGCATGAACGAGGGTTGTAATGTCCCCCCACATACGCCCACCTTTTACCACGTGACCCAAGTCCTGATGACACCTGAGCAGGTTTGATTTGCTGGGGAAGGTCATGTGATACAGTTGAAAGCTCTGGGAATAGTTGAGTAAGCAACCCTTTTAGAATCTCTAATACAGATGGTCTTTCTACATCAAACCATCACTCATTAAGAAAACATCACACATTTTGAAACAAGATGGTGCCAACGCTTCATATTAATGCCTCTGATGTCTATGATTTTATTATTTAAATCTAGAATTTACAGATTATACTGATTATTTTGTAACTTTTCCAGAAGGTTCAGTTGTTAAACTGAAACTAAGGTTTGGCACGATTCAACTTTAAACTGCTGCTGAGAGGAACTCAACCCACGCTGACATGGGGAGAACATGTAAACTCCACACATTGGGCTCCCTTAACTTATATTTATTTGTTTTTATTATGTGACGACGAACAGTGAATAATTTTGACTTTTCTGCTTCTGAGAACAAAGTTCAAGAATCCCGAAGCAACAAAAGTGAAACGATAAACTGATTTAATCACTTTGTTTAAATTAACTTTTTTGATCATGATTATTAACTTTAGATGATTTTGGAAAAATTAAATTAGAAACATGTTCTGGTTTGAACGTCTTTATCTTCTTCTTGGGTTTTACACTGTCGATCACAACAAACAGACATCTGAAAACAAGACTTTTTATTATATTTTCTAATATTTTATAGAATTAATAATTAACGTACTTATCAATAAACTGACTCCTCATTAATGTTTAGCTGCAGCCCTGCAGGTGTTGGTGAAATCTCTGCGTGATGTGAAATGTTTTCAGCTTCATGAGAACATAAAGATATTAAATTGGTTCTAACGTCACAAAGACTGAGGAACTCTGATCACAGCTGAACTTTAACAGTCGTAGTTTTTTCTCATTGAATCTTTTTGTGCAACTAAACTTTTTAATGCCGCTGTGGCACGTTAAAGAGCGCGCAGGGTTATTGTTATTAACCAGCTGCTCCAGATTGTCTCAAGGCAAATACGAAGGATTCTACCTATTAAACTGGCACTGAGAAGTTTGGCAAAGTTTCCACCAGACAGACTGTTGTGACGCTGCTTTGTGAACCTGTAGGACCTGTAAATATAAAAGTAGAAATCTGTAACATAAACTAGACGGAGGCAAACGAGGACCACGTCATCGTGTGGTGTATGAGGTTGTAGGAGTGTGTGGCATTTCTTCATTTTCTCTCGATCTGTTCGGTTTGGTTAGTGAAGGTAGATGCGGTTTAAAGCGGAAAAATCTCAGTTCAGACTCTGAGGCGTCTTTTCAGTCACTGCTTTGACTCGACGCCTTCAGCGTCCCGTTGGCTTCAGGTGCAACAGGATCAGAGCGGCCTTCCACGTCTGTCACTCCCCACCACAATCTCCATCCTTCCCCCCTCCCCCTCCGCGGGGTCAGTCAGGCCCTGTGGTGGAGACCGAGGCCTGAGGACCCTCACTGTACTGGCCTCCGCCACCGCTGCCCCCACCCTCGGGCTCCTCCTGGCTGGGGGAGGCCTCATCGCTTGGCCCTCCCCTGGACGTGACGGAGGCGGTGGTGGTCTCGGGGGAGGCGCTGTGGGCCTCCTGGGGGGCGCAGCCCGGGTGGTTCTTGCGGAAGTGCTGGTTGAGGATGGCCTGGAAGGGGAAGCTCTTGCCGCAGACGTGGCAGTGGAAGGGCTTGTTGCCGGTGTGCTTGCGGATGTGGTACTCCAGCTGGTCCTTGCGGGTATACTTCTTCCCGCAGATGCGGCAGACGAACGGCGTGATGCCCATATGTAGGCGCATGTGGCGGTCCAGGCTGCCTTTCTGGTTAAAGGACTTGCAGCAGTAGATACAGGTGAGGCGGGGGTTGTAGCGGAACCAGCGGTCGCCTACCTGCTCCCTCAGGTAGTCCTCGTAGCCGCCCATATCAAACGCTGCATGCTCCTCCCCCTGACAGACAGGAAGACACATTAACACAGGAACAGATGACATCACACTGAACACTCTCTGGACACACTGCTCTCAGTTACTGATGAGGTTCTAGGGTTCCTTCAGTAGTTTCTGGGGGTTTCTGACATGTTCTAGTGGTCGATGGAGACTCAAAAGGTTCTAGTAGCCACTGATACCCCTCTTCCACCAAATCAGCTCTGGTTCTTATGATGTGTTCACACCAGCAGCAAATAAAACAATATGCGTGAGTGAATTACACGTAAAGTCAAGTAAAGACGCGAACAGACACGAATTCCCACGAGTGCTGCAAAGGACGCAATCTGAATGACCCAAAAAACGTGAATGAAGTGAGTCGCGTGATTTCACATGATACGCTTATTCACAAGGGTTGAAAAATCTGAACTTCAGCGACCAATTCATGCTGCGATAGACAATCAGCATTGAGATGCTCCAGGGGTGTATAATCCAGAGGACATACTGGTGGAAGTTCATTCATGGATTCAGTAATTTTATGAGCGTATGATGTAAGTCAACACAAAATATTCTAGCGTTCAAACTTCGAGAATAACTCAACACAGCTGTAGCCAGTATCTCACTATCACTATCCTCATTCAGATTCTAAGAAGCCACAAATTATATTCAGCCACAAAATAAGTCTGAAAAGCTGCAAATCAGAACGAAGCACAGAGAGTTGTTGACTAGAGATGATACGCCGTCTCATGGTTGTCACTTCCTGTCAACGTTACAGATCAGAAGCACAGAGAGTTGTTGACTAGAGATGATACGCCGTCTCATGGTTGTCACTTCCTGTCGACGTTACAGATCAGAAGCACAGGGAGTTGGTAACTAGAGATGATACGCGGT
>NC_065515.1:2928697-2932097 GCF_006386435.1 Epinephelus moara
GAGATGATACGCCGTCTCATGGTGGTCACTTCCTGTCAACGTTACAGATCAGAAGCACAGAGAGTCGTTGACTAGAGATGATACGCCGTCTCATGGTGGTCACTTCCTGTCAACGTTACAGATCAGAAGCACAGAGAGTTGTTGACTAGAGATGATACACCGTCTCATGGTGGTCACTTCCTGTCAACGTTACAGATCAGAAGCACAGAGAGTCGTTGACTAGAGATGATACGCCGTCTCATGGTGGTCACTTCCTGTCAACGTTACAGATCAGAAGCACAGAGAGTTGTTGACTAGAGATGATGACGTAGTTGTTTGTTTCTACTGATCTTGTTGTGAATCTGAACTGGACTTTAGTTTCTGTTATAGTCTTCTCCATTGTCTCTGTACAACCTATAGAATAAGACACGCCCACTGATGTCGTCACAGTTCAAACAAGGTAAAAGAAAACCTGATATTTTTTGGTTCCAGGTTCTGAATCAGTTTATTTTGGGTCGTAGTGCTCTGAACGGTTCAAAATTAGGTACCAGAACAAAGCTGGTTCCATGTTGGTGGAAAAAAGGTATATGAGGAACTATGACATGAAGAACTGAAGTTTACTTTCAGTTTTCACCATCTGAACGTTATTCAGATCAGTGGTTCCTGACTGGCCCGGATTCCTTCTTTGTCATTAGTTCAAGGTCCACATGGTTTAATATATTCAGTGTCATACCTGTGTTTGGACATCGTTAAGATAGCAGCTGTCTGGTAGTCACTGACTCTACGGCAGGAAACAGCACTTCAAAATAAAGTGTTTTTTACAAACTTGACACATCTGCAAGTGACCTGCGATTCATTCAGAACGGATCTGAGACCCACTTTTGGACCATGACCCACCAGTTGAGAACCACTGCTTTAGAGAACCTACAGGAGGTTCTGGGTTCAGTGAGGGGGCTGTAAGAGTCTGCTGGGAGGTTTTATTGAGCTGTAAAGGGACAGTTCATGATGGAGTCTTGGAGAGCACCATTGCTCGAACATCATCACCATCACCATCATCATCATTATCATCATCGCCACCGCTGTTTAAGTCCTGAAAGTGACAGTCCAGATGTTCTGCAGTGGGGCTTTATGAGGTACTGATCCACAGACAGTGTGTTACCTTCAGCAGATGTCAGAGAAAGCTCCGTCAGGAAGATTCAAACGCTCATGAATAAATATAATATTTAATATTGTGTACATTTGAAATTATTATTTTTTTGTGTCTAAAATCAATTTCGATTCTGACAACTGCTGACTGACGTCTGTTTTAGGTAACACACTAACTGTGGATCCCTCGGGACTTAACCAGCGGTGGGAGATGATGATGGTGGTGATGATGATGATGTTGGAGTGATGTGTCATGTTGTGGTCATCAGGTTATAAACTAAGCAGTGACTGACAGACAGAGTGTAACCATAGAACCTGTTTCCTGTCACAGCGCGCTGGTCGTCAGTACCTGTGAGCTCGGCTGTCGCAGCTCGTCCGCCCTGCTGGGAGACTCGCTCTTCGCTCTCTGACGCTCTGCCAGGACAACCACGCTGCCGGTGGGACTGAACCTGCCAGGTGAACACATGAACACTGTGGTCAGTTGTTTACAGCTCCGTCAGAACGGCGCTCTGAGGCTGGTCGTCACTGTGACTCACCTGTCTGTCTCGCTGAAGCTGGAGGATGGCTGGGCGCTGCGGGTCCCCAGCCCTCCCACCGGCCCCGTCACCAGCGTGCTGCGTCCCGACGTGTCGATCATCACGGTGGTCTCCTCCTCCACCGGCCCCCCCTCCTCCTGGTGCTCCCCCGCTCCGATCCACTCCTCCATCCTCTCCGTCTTGATCCTCACCCGGTCCATGCCGCTGCCCTCTTCGGCACTGCCGGTGCGCTCCGGCTCGCTGCTCGTCTCCACGTACCACTGACCGGCCCGGTTGATGCGAAGGATGGGTTCTCTGCCCGCTCGGCCGGAGGCAGCCCCAGGCCCCTCCAGCCCGCTGTGCTCCACTGTCGGCAGAGGGCTGAGCGGCTCCTCGGCGGGGCTGACTGCCTCGCACGCCTCCACACCTCCCCGTGCACTGATCAGCCGCAGTCCGGTGTGATGACCGCCGGCTCGCACCACGGCCTCCAGGGTCCTGCTGCTCTTGGAGCTGCGCGCCGCCTCCTCCTCCCTGGGCTCCTCGTCCAAGTCGGCCAGGCTGATCTTCAGGTGGATGCCCTCCAGGATCTGCGTGCATCGGTCGATGATGTGCTGCATCTGCAGGAAGCTGGCGGCCGTCAGGTAGCTGATGATGTCGGCGAGCTGCAGGCAGAGGCGGCCCGTGTAGCAGAAGGACAGCAGCTGCTCGAACACTGACGGGTTGCGTATCACTGTCAGCGACACGGTGCTCATCTGGCCCAGAGACATGTGGTCTCGGAAGTACGGCGAGCTGGCGGCGAGGACCACCTTGTGAGCCCGGAAGCTCTGACCCTGTACGTTGACCACGATGTCGCAGAGGCGGCCCTGAACACGCAGCTGGTTCAGGTGGGATAGAACGGAGTTACTGAAGTCCGGGATGTCCAGCTGGATGCTGCCGGAGCGCTCCATGCTGCCGCCTGCAGGGACGCTGCAACGACAGGGACATGGGTCAAACAGCTGGAGTTACACTTCCTGCATTGTGATGAATGAGGACGAAACATATGATGATAGATGTTTCACTGCCGACAGGGGAATCTGTCAACACACTTCCTGACAGTCAGGTGTCACTCAGGTGTGCTGTTATTGTTTGTTCTGAGACGTTATGTGTGTTTGTGAACATGTGAAGACGTTTAGTCTCGACTGTGTGCGGCTCTGTTGGATTTGTCCTGAGTGACAGAGACATTTACATGGACACTATTCTACACTTTATGGACATTTGGGACGGTGGGTGGTTCGAATCCAGGTCATGTTAATAGTGTTTCTGTCTCTTGATGTTCGGGGAGTTCGTGATCCGTTTTTTTTATGGAGGTGGTTATGTGCTGATGTAAAACTTGAAATTCAAAAAACTTTACATCTTAAAACTAGAATCCCCACCCTGTGGTTGTATGACTCCACCCACCAGTCCACCCTGTGGTTGTGTGACTCCGCCCACCAGTCCACCCTGTGGTTGTGTGACCCCGCCCACCAGTCCACCCTGTGGTTGTATGACCCCGCCCACCAGTCCACCCTGTGGTTGTACCCCGCCCACCAGTCCACCCTGTGGTTGTATGACTCCGCCCACTAGTCCAGTGTTCTGATCTGTAACGTTGACAGGAAGCGACCACAATGAGACGGCGTATCATCTCTAGTCAACAACTCTCTGTACTTCTGATCTGTAACGTAGACAGGAAGTGACCACAATGAGACGGCGTATCATCTCTAGTCAACAACTCTCTGTGCTTC
>NC_065515.1:2932951-2942224 GCF_006386435.1 Epinephelus moara
ATATATATATATATATATATATATATATATGTATGTATAGATATATATATATAGATAGATAGATAGATAGATAAAAATGTTTTGAAACAGGTAAAATACCCTCTATGTGGCTTAGATCTATCATAACTCCAATTCCTAAATCTCAAAGCGATGACCCAAGGATGCCTCTTAATTATAGAGGGATTAGTTTGTTAAGCACTGTTTACAAATTATACTCCTCCATACTTAATATTAGACTTATGTCATACCTTGAGAAGAGACAACTCCTTGTTGATGAACAAAATGGATTCCGTAAAGACAGGGCTTGTTTGGATCATCTCTATACTTTGAGCTCGACAGTAAGGGTAAGGTTAAAAGAGAAGAAACCCACATTTGTGTATTTTGTTGATTTTAGAAAAGCTTTTGATTTTGTGAATAGAGATCTTTTGTTATACAGGTTATTTAAATATGGAGTAAATGGGAAGTTCTATAAATCTATACAGTCATTATATAGCAATCCCATAGCTTGTGTAAAAATAAATGAGTCTTACAGTCTTTCCGACACCTTTGGGGGTGAAACAAGGAGACAATTTGTCTCCTACTTTATTTGCAGTTAATATTAATGATCTGGCATGTGCAATTAAGTCAATGAACTGTGGTGTACAGTGTGGGGAAGAAATGGTTAGCATTCTTTTGTATGCTGATGATATTATTATAATGGCTGAAAATGAACACAATATGCAAAAAATGTTGTCTTACACAAATGAATGGTGCAAGAAATGGAGGCTGTCCATAAATGAAAGAAAAACTGAAGTTATACATTTCAGTTGTATTTGGTGACAAAAAAATTATTTTTGTTTGCTCTTATAAATACTTGGGTCTTTATGTAGATGAGTACATGAATTTTGTTCAAGGCACAACCGTCCTCTCTGATTCGGCAGGTAGAGCACTCGGCGGAGTTATTGGCAGAATTAAGATACTCAAAGATATTGGTTTCCTTACATATACCAAACTTTTTCAGGCTTGTGTCTGTCCAGTCCTGGACTACGGGGTGGGATCTGGGGTCATGATAGTTATCCTAAGAGTGTAACATAATCGGGCCATTCAATATTTTTTGAGTGTGCATAGATATGTTCCAATGCTGGCGGTCACAGGGGATACGGGCTGGGAACCCAGTGAAGTCCGTTGAAAGGTTTGGGCTGCCAGATTATGGAATAGGTTACTTAATATGGATGATAATAGATTACCAAAAAAAAATATTCAAATGGGATATACAATGGAATGGATTTTGGATAATGGACATGTGTGATTTGTTTTGTAAATATGGATATAAACGAAAAAAAACTGACATTGTAACTTTAAAGGAAAGGCTGCTTTATGAGGTTCAGCAACAGTGGGCAGGTGACATTTGGAGTAAACCAAAGCTACGTACCTACCGTGAAATAAAATATGAGTATTTTACTGAAAACTATGTTCTGTATATCCTGTCAAAGAAACAAAGATCACTCTGTGCACAGATTAGAGCAGGCATATTGCCACTTCATATTGAAACCGGGAGGTATGTAGGGTTGGAAGAAGACAGTGGAATCTGCCCAGTGTGTGACCTTAAAGAAGTAGAAAACGAGTATCACTTTGTCTTGTACTGTCCTTTTTATTGGAAGATCCGCGAGGAGTTGTTTAGTAATACAAAGATTAAGGTAGATTGGATAAATGTGGATGATTCACAACGACTGACTTGGCTGTTTGAAAAAGAAATATTTGGACTGGCAAAGTATTTGGAGAAAGCTTGGGACATGAGAAAGGGAGCACTGTATCAGTAGATGTTTAACTTTACTTTTGTACTGCTGTAAATTGGTTTTCTGTTGCTGTTGTTATCAAATGCTCGACCAGCACGACTGGAAATTTTACTTATGTAATGGAATATGAAATGTATATTGTTATTTTGTTTGGCAAAGGTGTCATATAATCCCGTGGGGGATGGGCCGCTAGGTGGCATGACACTAAAATAAAATAAAATCATTCATTTCTATATATAATACTGATTTATCTGTGAAGGGCCAATATCAGCCGATTTTATATTATCAGTCAGGTTCTCGCAGGAACGTCTTCTTCTGACATTCTGACACTGGGTAACTAGTAATCTGTAACTTTCCAGCTCAGCTGTCGTGTTCACACACTGTTAAATTCATCACTTTATAGAAAATCTGAATTTTATGACCTCAGTGTTGAATATTGATATTTCTTAAGATACTGAAATTCTGAATGATTGACAGCGTGGTGACGACACAGGTGCAGTAAAGGTTCAGTTTCCCTCTCAGATGTGCTGCAGCAGGAGTTTAAGGTCAAATAGAAACACTGAGGTACTCGGTTACTTCCTGTGACACTGAGCAGCTGGAGATTCTGTTTCCTGTCAATTTACACATTCATTTTTATTTATTAAAACTTTGAGTGTTTGTGCAGCAGGTGAATCCTGACGACCTTTAACATTTACTTCTGTTTACAGCATCTGATACACACAGGTGTGTGTGTGTGTGTGTGTGTGTGTGTGTGTGTGTGTGTGTGTGTGTGTGTGTGTGTGTGTGTGTGGTTCTACGCCTGTCCTAAAGGTGAGCCTGTGACCTGTCAGTCTGGGACGTCACGGACTGATGACCGACAGGTGTGTCAGGAGGGTCTACAGACACACCTGTCAGTGACGTGACACATGAAAACACTGTGACCTGGATCACATCAGACCCACATGGAGGCTTCAGGTTCCAACATCACAGAACCTGAACCAGACCCACATCAGGACCAGACCCAGCAGGACCCGGAGCGGACCCGGACCCCGGTCCCCGGCCCGTGCCGGCGTGTCTCGGAGGAGCAGGTAAACCTCCAGGTGTGCAGCCTGACTCACCTGAGGGGGGGGGGGCAGGGGGAGGTCGGCTCTGGTTTCAGGGTGCGGTGCAGTCGAGGCTTCAGTCCTGCAGCTAGCTGAACATCGTTAGCAGGGCGGGAGACGACGGCTCAGCACGGCTCAGCTCAGCACGGCTCAGCACGGCCCGGCCCGGCAGGCTGCAGCTCCACCCGCCGCTCCTCCAGGCTCCGCAGCTCTGGGACTCCAGCGGCTCCAGCGGCGGTCGTGACGGGTTCAAGGCCGGGGAACAGCAGCTGCGCTCGGGCTCCGGTCCGTCAGCAGCCGCTCTGCCGCCATTCCGCTGGAAGTCAGACTCGGTTTAGTGTCGGCTCAGTGTCGGCGGACCGCCGCTGCTTCTCATCTTCCTTTTTCACGGCAGAAGGGCCGAGGCTGCAGGAAGGAAGGAGGGAAGGAAGAAAACTTCGGGGCATGTCGGGAAATGTAGTTCAAGGCCGCGGAGAGCGCAGGCTGTCCTCCGCTGTAAGACTTCACTTCCCGGCATGCACCTGTGAGGCGAGGGGTCATCACTGCACTCGAGTTTGGCAAAGTGGAGAGCACACACACACACACACACACACACACACACACACACACACGCAGGTGTCCTATATTTAGCCTATGTCAAATAAATTTGTAATTTGTATTAAAGTGTTTTTGTTTAGTTTTTTTCTTGTTTCGGAAAAACACATGTAATCTTTTATCTTTAACTTGAACAGGAAAACAAGGTTTAATTTTAGGGACTGTTCATTAGCTATTTTTGGGGGGTGGGTGGGGGNGGGGGGGGGGGGGGGGTTGTATTTATTTTACTGCTGATTTCTGTTGAGAAAAAATGCGTTCCAAACCTGCATGTTTTCTGTAAAAATCACCAAAATTACACCATTTACCAACCAAAAACTATAAAAACAGAAATTATTGTTGGATTTTCACATTTCCAATTGTTCTCACCGGAGCGGACCTGGACCCCGGTCCCAGTCCCCGGTCCCCGCCCGTGTCGGTGTGTCTCAGAGGAGCAGGTGCAGCCTTTCTTTCTGCGGCCGTGTGTCTTGGACACTCAGGTGAAGAGAGGAGCAGAGCTGTCAACTGATCACCACCTGGTGGTGAGTTGGATCAGATAGTGGGGGAAGCTGCCGGACAGACCTGGTAAACCCAAACGTGTAGTGAGGGTGAACTGGGAACGTCTGGCTGAGGCCCCTGTCAGTGGGGTCTTCATCTCCCACCACAGGGAGAATTTCTCGTGCATCCCGGGGGAGGTTGGGGACATGGAGTCTGAGTGGTCCATGTTCAAAGCCTCCATTGTGGAGGCAGCTGCTGGGAGCTGTGGTCAGAAGGTTGTCGGTGCCTGTCGGGGCGGCAACCGAAGAACCCGCTTGTGGACACCAGTGGTGAGGGAGGCCGTCAGGCTGAAGAAGGAGGCCTTTCGTGTCTGACTGGCCCAGGGGTCTCCCGAAGCAGCAGACAGGTACCGGCTGGCCAGAAGGGCTGCAGCTGTGGCGGTCACTGAAGCAAAAACCTGGGTGTGGGAGGAGTTCGGGGAGGTTATGGAGAAGGACTTTTGGTTGGCCTCAAGGAAGTTCTGGCAGACCGTTAACCGACCCAGGAAGGGAAAGCAGGGCTTGTCTCAGGCTGTGCTCAGCAGAAAGGGAGAGCTGCTGACCTGAACTGGGGACATCGTTGGGCGGTGGAAGGAGCACTTTGAGGACCTCCTGAACCCGGCCATCACGTCCACTATGAATGAAGCAGAGCCTGGAGACTCGGGGGAACTCTTGCCCATATCCCTGGCAGAAATTGCTGAGGTAGTTAAAAAGCTTTCCAGTGGCAAGGCGCCGGGTGTGGATGAGATCAATACACATCCAGGGCGCATGCTCGTGCAGCGACCAGCAGCTTGTTGCTTCTCTGTTGTTTGTTTGTTTGTTTATCTCTTTATTTCACCTATCTCGTCACCCAGCACTTCAAGAGATGATCTGGTAGATCGACAAAGTTGTTCGTAAGATCTGCACTTACTGTCGTCTCCTGTAACGTCGGAATTATGGAGTTAAAAGTCATATTCTTACTGTGGTTGGCGTTTCTGCTGGCAGAGGGCTAGTGTGATTTACCTCCAACTCCTCGGATCCAGTACAGCAGGGAGTTCCTCCTTCAATGGAGTGGCCGCCCGGATTACGCACAGACTTCAGTCTCTGTCCCCCGATGCTCCCAACATTATACTTGGGGACTTTAATAACTGCACCATGTCGAAGTCTCTAAGGAACTTTTATCAATACGTCAAATGCCCGATGAGATATAATAAGACTCTGGACTTGTGCTTTGGGTCAGTTAAAGGCGCGTACAAATCCATACCACTACCCCCGCTGACCACAGCTGACCACAACTGACCACAACTGCGTGCACCTTATCCCGGTGTACCACACTGCTCTGCAGAGGGGAAAAGTGATCACTAAGCGGGTTAAGATCTGGACAGAGGATTCCTCACTGACTCTGCAGGGATGCATGGACAGCACTGACTGGAATATGTTTGTGGACTCTAGCAGAGACATTGATGAATTAGCAGATGTTGTCAGTTCATGGGCGTCATATTGTGAAGATATTGTGCTCCCTGATAAAATTGTAAAAATTTACCCTAACAGCAGGCCCTGGGTTAGTAAGTCCTTGAGGATTTTGTTGAACAAAAAGAGACAAGCCTTTAAACAGGGTAAACTCTCTGAATTTAAGAGACTGCAAAAAGAAGTGAAATTTGAGGTTAGGAGAGCCAAACAGACATATAAAGAAAAAGTGGAGGACAAACTTAGCAGCAATAGCCTTGGTTCAGCATGGGATGTAATGAAAACTATGACTGGTCTGCAAGATAGTAAATGCAGGAAAAAAGTGGTTTTAGATGGTTTTGACAGTAAGTCACTGGCTGATGAGCTGAATCGGTTTTATCTTAGGTTTGATGTTAATGATTTTTCTAAGGAATCTGAATTTTTAAAGGCCAATCTCTCCAACTCTTCTCCTGTCACTGCATTTGATGAACGCTCTGTAGTTAACATCTTCAAGCAATGCAAACGTAAGACTAGCCTTGGCCCTGATAACATTGGGAGACGTTTGCTTTCCAGTTGTGCAGAACAGCTGGCTCCCATTTTTTATCAGATTTTTATGTTATCACTTTGTCAGCAGAGGGTTCTACAAATATGGAAACAGTCCATTATAGTCCCTGTCGCTAAAAACAACCATCCTAAGGTTCCAAATGACTATAGGCCAGCTGCTCTTACTTCCCTGGTCATGAAGTCATTTGAGAAACTGATTAAACATGAACTCCTGGTTAATACACAACATCTCCTTGACCCCCTTCAGTTTGCATATAGGATGGGGTGGAGCGTTCAGGATGCTTCCATCACATTGCTAGATCTTTTATTTAAACACTTGGAGGGCAGCAAAGCGCACGCTAAGCTCTTATTTGTGGACTTCTAGTCAGCTTTCAACACCATCCAGCCACACCTGTTGGTGGATAGGCTTCTTAACAACTTTGGTGTTGACTCCAGTCTGGCTGGCTGGATTCTGGACTTCCTCTCTAATAGATCTCAGAGGGTGAGGGTGAATGGGTATATGTCAGGAGTGATGTCTTCATCCACTGGCTCACCTCAAGGGTGTGTCCTCTCACCACTCCTTTACATCTTGTACACTGATGACTGTAGGAGCCAGTTTTTAAACAGACACATCTTGAAGTTCGCAGATGACACAGTTATTGTTAGTCTCCTGCATGATAATGAATCTAGCCATGGCCCTGTGATTGACTACTTTTTAAACTGGTGTAAAAACTCTTTTCTTAATCTTAATGTATCTAAGACAAAGGACATATGCATTGACTTTAGACGCCATGCTCCTGCAACTCAGTGCACTGTTATTGATGGCCAAGAGGTGGAATCTGTTGTCAAATACAAATATCTTGGGTCCATCATTGATAATAAGCTCACCTTTGAGGATAACACGGAAATGATTTGCAAAAAAGGCCAACAANGACAGACAAGTGTGAAGGGGGGAGAGAGAGGGGGAGTGACATGCAGGAAATGGCCACAGGCTGGAGTCGAACCTGGGCCCCTGCGGCAGCAGCCTTGTACATGGGGCGCCTGCTCTACCACTAAGCCACCGACGCCCCCCTCAGTTAAGTCTAACAGATACAAACACTCAAACATTCCCTCAGCCATCACCCTCCTTAATGCAGGGAAAAGGAGGTGACTTATAGCCTCATACATGCACATATTTATATTTATTTACTTATTTATTGCTGTTTTTGTATTACACTGTGGATAATGTTGTTTGTTTGTAAGATTTGACTAAGCTGTCAATTTTTAACTATGGAGATGGCAGAACTGTTGTTGTTGTTGTTGTTGTTGTTTCCTTGTGTGGTTTGTTTTTCTGCCTGTCATCGATGTAGTGCTGTTGTGCTTGTTCTGGTGTTCTGGTGTCTGTTTCTTTGTCTTTCTTTTCATGTCAGTACCATGCTGCAGCACAAATTGCCCACTGAGGGACAATAAAGTTTAACTTGAACTTGAACTTGAACTTGATTCACCCTGAGATACTGTAGGCTCTGGACACTGTTGGGCTGTCTTGGCTGACACGCCTTTTCAGTGTCACATGGAGGTCGAGTACGGTGCCTGCAGAGTGGCAGACAGGAGTGGTGGTCCCCATCTTCAAAAAAAGGGACCGGAGGGTGTGCTCCAACTATCGGGGTATCACACTGCTCAGCCTCCCGGGTAAAGTTTACTCCAGGGTGCTGGAAAGGAGGCTCTGACCGATTGTCAAACCTCAGATTCAGGAGGAGCAATGCGGATTCTGTCCTGGCCATGGAAAATGGACCAGCTCTTTACCCTTGCGAGGCTGCTGGAGGGGTCATGGGAGTTTGTCCATCCAGTCTACATGTGCTTTGTGGACGTGGAGAAGGCTTACGACCACGTCCCTCAGGGGGTCTTGTGGGGGGTACTGCGGGAGTACGGGGTGCCAGGCTCGCTGCTATGAGCCATCCGGTCCCAGTATGACCAAAGTGAGAACTGTGTCCGCATACTTGGTGTAAAGTTGAACACGTCCTCGGTGGGTGTTGGCCTCGGCCAAGGTTGTCCCTTGTCACCAATCCTGTTTGTGACCTTCATGGACAGGATTTCAAGGCGCAGCCGGGGGAGGAAGGGGTCCGGTTTGGAGACCTCAGAATTGCATCTCTGCTTTTCGCAGATGATGTGGTTCTGTTGGCTCCATCTCACCGTGACCTCCAGCATGCACTGCGGCGTTTTGCAGCCGATTGTGAAGCAGTTAGGATGAGAGTCAGTGCCTCCAAGTTTGAGGTCATGGTTCTCTGTCAGAAACCGGTGGATTGCCCTCTCCGGGTTGGGGGAGAGTTACTGCCTCAAGCGAGGGAGCTCAAGTATCTCAGGGTCTTGTTCATGAGTGAGATGGATCGGCGAGTCGGTGCGGCTTCTGCAGTGATGCAGGCGCTGCGCTGATCCGTGGTGGTGAAGAGGGAGCTGAGCTGCAAAGCAAAGCTTTCGATTTACTGGTCCATCTCCTTCCCAACCCTCACCTACGGTCATGAGCTCTGGGTAGTGACCGTAAGAATGAGATCGCGGATACAAGCAGAGGAAATGAGTTTCCTCTGTGGGGTGTCTGGGCTCAGCCTTAGAGATAGGGGGAGGAGCTCAGACATCCGGAGGGAGCTCGGAGTAGAGCCGCTGCTCCTCCGCGTCGAAAGGGGTCAGTTGAGGTGGTTCGGGCATCTGACTAGGATGCAGATCACAGAACATTCAGCTCATGTGTTTCAGTGAAAAAGGAGATTTTAATAATCAATATTGGATCATTCAACTTGTAGAAAAAACAAAGAAAAGATCTGAAATGTTTTATTTTCATTCTGAAGTTCAGTTAGAAACCCTCCGAACAGGAAGTGTCCAATTATCTTCAACACCGTTTATTCAGACATTCTGTTATCTGGTTTAATTTACAGCTCAGCATTAATCAATACATGAAAACAATCAGACCTGATTATTTATCTACAGAAACCCAGATGAGAGCAGATCTGTATGTTTTTATATGTTCTTCTCTCTGACCTCTGACCCTCTTAGTAACATTTAATCTCATTATCAATCAATCAATCAATCAATCAATTTTATTTATAAAGCCCAATATCACAAATCACAGTTTGCCTCACAGGGCTTTACAGCATACGACATCACTCTGTCCTTATGACCCTCACAGCTGATCAGGAAAAACTCCCCAAAAAAACTCTTTAACGGGGAAAAAACGGTAGAAACCTCAGGAAGAGCAACTGAGGAGGGATCCCTCTTCCAGGACGGACAGACGTGCAATAGATGTCGTACAGAACAGATCAGCATAACAAATTAACAGTAATCCGTATGACACAATGAGAGAGAGAGAGAGAGAGA
>NC_065515.1:2945927-2962977 GCF_006386435.1 Epinephelus moara
ATATATATATATATATATATATATATATATATATATATATATATATATATACTGTGTGTGTATATATATGTATATACATGTATATATACAAAAACACACTGATGTGCTAACATGCTAATGTGCTAACATGCTAATATGTAACTGATTCCTGCAGAACTCTGTCCCTTCTGTACTTGAAGAACAGGATGGTTGTGTTTGGTGTTCTCGTTGCTCTCTCAGCTCCACAGGTGTTCACCTGAACGCTGGCTGTGATTGACTGTGAGTGTGACTCAGGATGAATCTGATTGGCTCCTTACAACAACAAACAGCATGTTGTGGTTGCTGGGCTCAGAGCGGACGTTACGGCGAGCGTCTGGATAGTATTTGCATGTCAGCTTGATGGTAAGCAGCAGGGTGGGTTTCTCCCAGATGGCGAGCTGCTTGCCGGTCAGGTTCTGGCTGCAGGACCCCTCTGCGATGCGGAACTGGTCTCACAACCCACAGAGTCCTCACAAGGTCCTTACAACCGTCAGAGTCCTAACAACGTCCTCACAAGGTCCTCACAACCCTCAGAGTCCTCACAAGGTCCTCACAACCCTCAGAGTCCTCACAATGTCCTTACAATCCTCAGAGTCCTCACAATGTCCTTACAATCCTCAAGGTTTAGCATTAACACTGATAGCAAGGAAGGGCATAAACCTGGTAGCAGAGATGAGGGTGTTGCTAGCTTAGCTTAGCACAAGACTAGAAGCAGGGAAGGGGGTGACTGCTAGCCTAGCTTAGCATAAAGGCTGGTAGTATGTGTAGCAGCACACTCACCCCAGACGGTCACACCTCTGATGTCACTGAACGGTGAAGTGTACTGCTGCAGGTGATAGTCACACTTGAGGTAGACACGACTGCCCACCTGGTGTGTCCCCAGTAGCTCCTTTGAGGTCACGTAAAAGGTGCAGCTGAAAGCCGTCATCGTAAACACTTTGAAGGGTTTGTGGGAGTGTTCTCTCCACAGGCGACAGTCGCCTCCGGTGTAGTTGATAGGAAGAGTACAGACGACCTTCACTGTCCCTCCGTCCTCAATCTCGTCAGTGGCGATGAGGATCTGTCTCTGCAGAGAGACGACACGTCACGACACAAAGTCTTCATCATGTGGACGAAGACTACATAAAGATAATTCTGTTCGTGAGCAGCAACTCAGAAATAACTGAAGTCACAAAGGAAAAATCTAAGGTTGGACGTTTGCTTAGAGACAATGTTTATACTGTATTTCCTAACCCTTAACTGACCCTAAACACACCCTTAATTTACCTTAATCTGACCCTTAATTTACCTTAATCTGACCCTCAACTAGCTCTAATCTACCTGTTAATTTACTCTAATCTCACCTTTAACTAACCCAGATCTAAACAACTCTAATCTTACCCTGAAATGATCGAGTACAGAGTCTGTCAGAATTTCTTCAGACAGCTTTTATCAAACTTTGGTCTCCACTCACCGCTCCATAGTGACCTGCCAGCCACCGTCCACCCTGTCAACCAATCAGAGACGAACAGGAAGTCAGCCGTTCATTAGTTAATCATTATTCATGTTTCTTTCCTGTCTTACAGAAAACAAGTCATAGATACAAACACTGTTTATAGTTCTGTTAAAGTTCCTCTGATTTCCCCTTAAACAAATAAAAACCCTGAGTTCCTCCATTAATCAGTTTATAAACATGTAATTAATGATTAATAACAGATGATCATAGATGCTGCGAAACAACATGTTCAGTGTTTGTTAAAACGTAAACAGGATTCACACACTCATGGACACACTTTTCAAACCGTACGTGATGATCAAAGCTACAGAAATAAATCTGCCCTGTTTTTACACTACATGGAAAATTATTCACCACAACAAAAGTCCTTACTTTTCCAAACTTTCAATGACTTTCACTAATTCCAGGCCTGGAAAATGTGATTGTGAAATTCCATGTCTTTTCCAGGTTTTCCATGAGCTGTGTTTTATTGAATTCTATCACCAACAGGATATTATAGGTTTTTATAAAGTTAGTTAGGAAACTTTTTATTTGGAAAGTCTGAATATTGATAATATCATAATTCTTTACTTATTGATATAAATAAATGCAGAAAATAGATTTTACATATTTTTACAGATTTTATAAAACAGAAAATTCAATAAAAAAAGTTACTGAAGAAAATAAGAAATAAAAAGTGAACTCACAGCAGAGCGACAGAGTGAAGAGCAGCACCAGGTCCATCAGATCCTCCTCAAGTCCAGATGGTGACAGACAGACAGACAGACAGACAGACAGACAGACAGACAGACACACAGACACATAGACACACAGACAGACGGACAGACAGACAGACACACAGACAGACGGACAGACAGATGGACAGAGACAGAGGTCTGTGTGGTTTACACATTAACTATTTATTTACTGATGAGCTCTGTCCTCAAACTCAGCGGTCGACACCAACAAACAATAAAACCAGCTGGTTTCAACACGTCATCGTCGTGTCTCCAGCAGAAACTGTGACCCCTAAAAAAACCCAGGTGTTTTCAGCCAGAACATGTTTTTTTCTGAAACATAACCAGGTGGTGTTTGTGCCTAAACATGACCTCATGTGAACCACCGCGTTGTTTCAACATGTCTGCTACATAATAACATGCACATGAAACCTATCTGTACAGACTTTATAACTTTTTAGATGAAGTTGTTCTGAACATTGTAAATTATTGATCTTTTTTTCTGCTGCTTTGAAACTGCTGCGGTTCAGCCTCTATTGAAACGAAATCATTTAGACGCCTCGGTAAAGTAAAGTAAAGTTTTAGAGAAGCTTGTTTTTAATCAGTTCAATGATTTTATGATCTCCCACAATATTTTTGAAAAATACCAGTCTGGCTTTCGAGCCAATCACAGGACGGAGACGGCACAGGTTGGGGGTTAAAGACCTGAGGTCAAATATGGACTTGATCTGACTGCAGCCTCTGATACAGACGACCACTCAACTCTTTTGGACTCCACACTCTGTTTCTGTTTCTAACTGGTTTACATCTGATCTTTCTGACAGAGAATATTGATGTTCATCAAACAGCTGTGAAATAGAGTGTGGTGTCCCCCAAGGTCCAATTTTAGGTCCAACACTTTTTAATCTTTACATGCTGCCACGTTGAAACGTCATCATGAGGCTCAGCATCATTTCATTGCTTTTATTGTGTGAAGCACGTTGTGCTGTGTTCTGTTTGTATGAGAGCTGCTATATGAATAAACTTTGATTGATTGATCGATCAGTGTCAGCAGAAACGTACAAAGCCAACGTTTCAATTCAGTTCAGTTCAACAGAAGTTTATTTATCCAGCAGGAAATTATTATGCCAGAAAATGCAACAACTAATGTTCACAAACAAGAACCACCAGAACCACCGGTGGGTCCTCGGTCAGGGTCACTCACTGGGTCCAGTTTGTAAAACAACAGAGTTTATTAAATATGTTTTATATTCATTTTAACTGAGCTGCCGGCTGAGCGAGCGATCGTCAGAGTCACACTGTGAAAAATTTAAGAAAACAAAGTGAAGGATCAGTGTTTTTATTGTGACGTCCTGATGTGACCACAAGGAGGCGGCAGAGACTCACACAGGCCTGAAGACCACTGATCGTCTCCTTCTCCACCTTCCTCTCTATCTATCTGTGAATCCGTGACAGGTGTTGGTGTGATGTCATCGGGGCCTCCAGGGGCCTCCAGGGGCCCGGCCCTCTGCTGTGACCTGACTCTGATGGATCCTGGATGAAGGAGGTGAGTGTGGAGCGTCTCCTCCTCCAACATCAGACAGACGCTGCTCTGCAGACACCTGAGGGGAGATTTAAGGTGGAATGAGGTCAGTTGTGATCTGTCACTGAGGTGATTATTGATTATTAATACGATACCATGTACTTTATTGTCTCCATAGGGAAATTGGATTATTGATTATTGATCAGGACTTTGATGCAGATCAGACACGTTTTGTCACATCTGCCAGATGTTTGTCAGGTGACTCCTGATGTTTGATTTCATGAGTGAAATGATGTCATGTTGTCAAACTGACTCCAGGTCAGACACTGACGTCATCAGCTGACTGTGAACTGGACGTCCAATCAGAGAGCTGATATTTATATGAATGTTTCCCTTTAGACTCAGTGAGGCTCCGCCCCCTGTTGTCAGAGGTCAGAGGTCACGTCAGAGATAAAACAACTGATTCTCTGATGATGATGATGATGATGATGATGATGCTCTGACACGTCGACCAACAAACTTTAAAACTTCAGAGAACAAAATGAGTCAAACAGTCGTAATGAGAACATTTCAGATTAAAGTCTCAACAAACTGACGCTTTGATCAGTTTATAAAGTGAAAAATAAAACTTTAAACTTCTTCACTTAAAAAGTAAAAATCTTTGAAACATTCAGTTTTATTTTCTCAAAGTGGAGTTTGAAACAAGTGAAGAAGATTCAGATCACATTTAAATCTCCTGTTGAGTCTGACAAATACCCAGCATGCACTGTGGCTTCAGAAACACACCTGTTCAGGTGACTTCCGTCCCAACATGTTTCATGTGTGCAGAGCTTTTAAAGATGATGTGAAGCAGCTCTTCGTGTGACGTCACTACAGACGGCTGAACTCTGCCAACTCAACACGTCACAGCTGAGCCGACATGTCAGGAACACGCACCTTTAACCACATGATGACGTGTGTTTTCTCTGGTTTGGTGCTTGTGTGTGTGTCAGAGGTGTCAGCCAATCAGCAACCAGGTGGATATGAACCAGATTCCAACAAATCTTTACTTATTGAACAGTTATTGTTTTTTTGTTTTGTTTTAAACCTGCTTTGGTGGTTTAATGTTCAGTTTTACAGGACGCCAATAAACCGCCGCTGAACTGATCCCGCCATATTGAAAGGTAGCTTGCCTGTATAACACAACAGGAAGTTCAACGCAGCTGAACGCAGCTCACATTTGAACTTCTATCAACTGAACGTGGACTGATTTCACTTCATTCAGCAAAGGAGCAGAAACAATCCCTTTTGCTATTGTCGGTTTAGACGTGCTGAGCCACACCGAGCTGCGCTGGAGATGGGCCTTCTCTGAACTAGGTCCAAAAGTGTAAAAGCCCACCTTCAAGCATGTAGCGGTGACGTCAAATGAGCGTTGTCATGTTTAGATACCAGTTGTTACCGAGCAAAAGCAGAACAACAGCCTAAGAATCTGTCGTCACGCCCGACTGCAGGGGACGCTCCTTTTAAACATCACAGACCCACTACCAGCATGTCATCAGAGGGGACATGCCGTCACACAGGAAGCATGGTCAACCTCTGCAGCGCTGAGCTGAGAAGAGCCGACCTGATTGATCCTCCTGTCAGCTCTCTCGGTGCTTCTTCTTCTTCTTTTCGTGTCTTTGAAGCTGGTTGGTTATATGACAGTTTCCCATTTCTTTACACAGTCCTTTGCATTTTTATTGAACACTGCAAGATCCTTTGAGCTGCACTGGTTGGGTAGTAAGGGGCAGACAAGGCAGTGCTGCATTGTATAATGCATGGTATGCATTGTAGGAGGTGCAGGTTGTTTATGTTGGTGGACTTCAAGCAGCCAGTGATTGAGCGGCAGGTGTTATTCAACACTGGGTCTGGTTTCTTGGCGTAGGATGATCTCTCCCAAACAGGACACGCATACTCGGCAGAGGAGTAGCACAGGGCCAGAGCAGTAGATCTTAATGTTTGTGCTGTGGCTCCCCATTTGGTGTTGGTCGGCTTCCGGAGGATGTTATTTTGGGAGTTAACTTTCAGTTTGGTGTTTCTGACGTGTTCCTTATAGGAGAGAGTGGGATCCAGTGTTACACCAAGGTAGACAGGGTTGGTGCAGTGCTCAAGGGGTGTTCCAGATCATGTGATGTTAAGCAGTCTGTTTGCTTCTCAGTTCCTGAGATGGAACGAACAGGATTTGGTCTTCGCAGGGTTTGCGTGTAGGTGGTTGCGCTTGTAGTAGAGGTGTAGCTCATCTAAGATTGAGGTTAGATTTGCTTCTACAGCTTCGAACGTACTCTCTTGGGATGTTACACAGAGGTCGTCAGCGTAGATTAACTGCTCAGTGTTCTGGTCCATTGGCTGGTCATTGTGTAGATGTTATATAGTAGTGGAGCCAGCACACTACCTTGAGGCAACCCGTTGTCATTGCCAGCGACTTTGCTTGTTGTTAAGGACAACATAGAAACGCCTATCTTTCAGGAGGGCTCCGATGAGGTCTGTGAATGCCAGGTCTTTGGTATTCTCCAAGATCTTTTTCAGGAGGAGGCGGTGGTTCACAGTGTCAGATGCAGCAGACAGACCAACAAAGACGGCTCCTGTCACCAGTCCTTTCTGGAACCCATCTTCAATGTGTTGATTTGCTCACAGACAGAAACTTAAAGGATCAAGCTGGAATTTGATTTTGGAAATACAACTGTTCTGTTTTATAAATCAAACATCCATATTGCCAATAATTTAAACTAGAATCACCACCCTGTGGTTGTATGACTCCGCCCACCAGTCCACCCTGTGGTTGTATGACTCCGCCCACCAGTCTACCCTGTGGTTGTATGACTCCGCCCACCAGTCCAGTGTCTCTGACAGTCTCCATCCATGTCAGTGAAAACATGGATGCTTCACACACAGAAGATCTATACAATCAGCACAGTTTCAAGATTAGAGTCACCAATTCAGTATCTGACCAAATGTCTCCCCTTCTGTTCCTGAGATATGACGTTAAAACATGATGATGTCACAGTCAAGCTGACCTTTGACCTTTTGACCTTCATTATTTTATCCTGTTAGACATTTGTGTCAAGTTTGGTCATGATCAGTTTAGGAGCTCTTGAGTTATGGACAATAAACTTGTTTTGTGAGGTCACACTGACCTTTGACACTCGAAATCCAATCAGTTCATCATTGAGTCCAAGTGGACGTTTGTGCCAAATTTGATTTTTTTTAAATTCCCTTCAGGCGATATTGTGTTTACAAGGACCTGAAAACATGATGTCACCGGCGCAGAGGCAGAAAAATTCACGTGATGTTAAGAAGTCTTCACAGAATAAAAATGTATGAAAAACTGCATTTTGACAAGAACGTCAGAACTACAAGTTCAGGGTGACTCGGTGCGTTTGTCGTCTGAGTGCAGAGAGACAAAGAAACAGCGGTTTGTGCCGGCAGTGAAGATGTTAGAATATTTCATCAGATAAAAACCTGTTGATGTTCATTAAAGAAAGAAAACGCTCTCCTGTGATCGGACCGACATTAATTCATTCAGCTCTGAAAAAGAAAACAAACCAAATGTTATTCAGACTTTAAACCAGACAAACGTGTGTCAGATTGAAGCTTCTATTCATGTGTGGATCATTAAACCATCTGAGGTCGTGTTAGAAACATGTCAGAGCTTTTCTTCAGGCAGCGTTCACCTTAAAACACAAAACCTTTCAGAGTGTTTTCACATTTAGTCCTTTTTAAACAAACTGAACTCTTAAAGTGCACCAAAAAGTGGAGCAACAGAAAAAGGACCCAGTTCTTCCTGTTCACACTGTAGCCTGAATATAATATATACTGACAGTTTTGTTTTTACGTTAACATGGCCCTGCAGTGCGGTTATGAAGCTCCGCACTTTCAGATGAACTTATTGTTCCTGTTCGATGTATTCTATGTTCCACATCTGGAGACGTGCAGTATCTTCTGTGGACCAAAACGTGGTTTCGTCTGTTTTTTCAAGCGTCCCAGGTCAACAGCATGAGATCCAGAGGGTTTAATACAACTGCAAAGAGCAGAGTGAACCTGGAGCATTTGTGTTCACAGGTCATAGGTTCAGCGAACCGCACCACGGACTTGAATAGAACCGAACTGGGACCACCTCAGGATGTTGAGTCACCGCTCTGAGTCTGTTCAGAGAGCTGAAAAGACGAAGTGTGAAAACAGCCTCAGAAACTGTTTCCTTTTCTTAATATTAATATTAAATTTGAATCAGTGACTTTTGTTGAAGGAATGTTGGAACTTTGTGTTTCTATTTCTGTCTTTATTAAACTAACGAACCAACATCAGGAGTTAAACAGTGCAGACAGACACACAGACACAGGAGTTAAAGGGTTAATCCATCAGCTCCTGATACAAAAGGACTGGTCACCATGGTAACAGAGTCAGATCTGTATGGAAGCCCGTTCCTGCCAAAAGTTAAATCCTGACGTTTCTCTGAGACGTTCTGAACAGCAGCTTTCAACCACGTCACATGATACTCCTCCGCAGACGGAGTTCATCCAGCCGTCAGAAAACTACATTTTAGATTTCCTTTTTTTTTTAAACAAACTGTTTATTCATAATCAAATGAAGAAGAATTATTCAACGTTCAGAAAACAAACACACAGATTAGAAATGTGTGTTTTTAAAGAGACGAATCTCCAGAAATAAAATTGAATTTCCTGTTTTGTTTTGTTTTGTTTTTCCACTTGTTGATTTAAAAACTTCAGACTTTGTTCTTGTCCTGTAAATCTGTCGATGCAGATCATGTGATGTGATCAAAAGCTCAGGAGGAGCCATTAAAGGGTGAGATTATTCTTCACAACTTTTGTTGTCAATGTCAGTTATAAACTCTGAGTTTTTTTTAAAATTTAACTGTTAAAATATATTTCATTGAGTTTTTTTTCTTTTGATGTTTTGTGCGGGCAGGAAGGAGCCTCTGTACGTCTGAACCTCAACAAAACCTTGTGTCATTTATGTGACAAACAAAATGAAGTTCTTCAAATATAAATTAATGCGACTACACTGACGTCTCTACTGACAACAACAAAGACGACGACGACACAGACAGGAAGTAGAAAATACATTCTGACCGACAGTTCCTACGTTTACACGTTAACTTTTTACAAAATGTCACAGGAACAAAAACACGTCAGGTCAAAGTTCAGGAGCTTCTCAGAGGACAAATACTGACGAGATGTTGTTTGTCTCCACACACACACACACACACACACACACACACACACACACACACGCGCGCGTTTCAGCACGTCGTTCTCTTCTGGAGGAAATCCAGCGGTCGCCTGATGACATCACAGGAAGTGTCAGAGGAGGTTTTTCAGCCACAAACAGACAAACATTAATAAAACAGACTCTGACTGTGTTTTCATGATGAGACAGAAACATTACACGTGTAAAGTAAATTATTATAATTAACACAAACTCTGCTCAACGTCTCCAACACACCCTCAGGGTCAAAGGTCAAAGTCTGACTTTAATGTTTTATTCTCTGTTGTTATTTCATATCTGTAGTGTGTGTGTGTGTGTGTGTGTGTGTGTGTGTGTGTGTGTGTGTGTGTGTGTGTCAGTAGTCACATGTTTGTAGTCGGGGCGTTGCACCAGATTCTGGACTCTGTGCATCAAGGAAAGACTTGATGGAGTATGTTAGTCCTGCAGTCACTCACTCTCTGCACTCTACCTGTGTTTAGAGACCAGTCCAGGTGCCGGTGGACTGAGCCGCACCTTAAAGCTCCAGAGCAGCTGAATCTGATCTGATGGTTGTGTCTTCTTTAATCAGCTAAAAATCAGAATTGTTGTGAATGAGCTGTTTATATCTACACAGGGAGCAGGTCCTCGTCTACAGAGATCACCATGTTGCACCGCCATGTTTCTACAGTAGCCCAGAACGGTCAAACCAAACACTGACTCTAGATAGAGACATTCATCAGCTGGTGTGTTTGTTTCTAAGAGGAAGAGACCTCTGACAATAATTCAGCTCCTCAACAATCAACACCGAAGGAATTCTGACCAGAAGAAGTTTCAGATGGTTGTAATCTGTAATCTGTAATGTCATCTGTCATCTGTAATACGTAATTTGTCATCTGTCATGTGTAATCTGTCATCTGTCATCTGTAATCTGTAATGTCATCTGTCATCTGTAATACGTAATTTGTCATCTGTCATCTGTCATGTGTAATCTGTAATCTGTCATGTGTAATCTGCCATCTGTAATCTGTCATCTGTCATGTGTAATCTGTAATCTGTAATCTTTCATCTGTAATCTGTCATCTGTAATCTGTCATCTCTAATCTGTAATCTGTCATCTGTCATCTGTAATCTGTCATCTCTAATCTGTAATCTGTCATCTGTCATCTGTAATCTGTCATCTCTCATCTGTGATGTGTCATCTGTCACCTGTCATCTGTCATCTGTGATGTGTAATCTGTAATGTGTCATCTGTAATCTGTCATCTGTCATCTGTAATCTGTCATCTGTCATCTGTGATGTGTCATCTGTAATCTGTCATCTGTCATCTGTGATGTGTCATCTGTAATCTGTCATCTGTCATCTGTGATGTGTAATCTGTAATGTGTCATCTGTCATCTGTCATCTGTAATCTGTCATTTGTCATCTGTAATCTGTCATCTGTAATCTGTAATCTGTCATTTGTCATCTGTAATCTGTCATCTGTCATCTGTAATTTGTCAATTCTCATCTGTAATGTGTCATCTGTCATCTGAAATCTGTCATCTGAAATCTGTCATCTGTCATCTGTGATGTGTAATCTGTAATGTGTCATCTGTCATCTGTAATCTGTCATTTGTCATCTGTAATCTGTCATCTGTCATCTGTGATGTGTAATCTGTAATGTGTCATCTGTCATCTGTCATCTGTAATCTGTAATCTGTCATCTGTAATTTGTCATTTCTCATCTGTAATCTGTCATCTGTCATCTGTAATCCGTCATCTGTAATCTGTCATCTGTCATCTGTCATCTGTGATGTGTCATCTGTCATCTGTAATCTGTAATCTGTCATCTGTCATCAGTAATCTGTAATCTGTCATCTGTAATTTGTCATCTGCAATCTGTCATCTGTCATCTGTAATCTGTCATCTGTAATTTGTCATCTGCAATCTGTAATCTGTCATATCTGTAATTTGTCATCTGCAATCTGTAATCTGTCATCTGTAATCTGTCATATGTCATCTGTAATCTGTCATCTGTAATCTGTCATCTGTCATCTGTAATCTGTCATCTGTAATCTGTCATCTGTGATGTGTAATCTGTAATCTGTCATCTGTCATCTGTAATCTGTCATCTGTAATTTGTCATCTGCAATCTGTAATCTGTCATCTGTAATCTGTCATCTGTCATCTGTCATCTGTAATCTGTAATGTCATCTGTCATCTGTAATACGTAATTTGTCATCTGTCATCTGTCATGTGTAATCTGTAATCTGTCATGTGTAATCTGTCATCTGTAATCTGTCATCTGTGATGTGTAATCTGTAATCTGTCATCTGTCATCTGTAATCTGTCATCTGTAATTTGTCATCTGCAATCTGTAATCTGTCATCTGTAATCTGTCATCTGTCATCTGTAATCTGTCATCTGCAATCTGTCATCTGTCATCTGTAATCTGTCATCTGTCATCTGCAATCTGTCATCTGTCATCTGTAATCTGTCATCTGTCATCTGTAATTTGTCATCTGTAATCTGTAATCTGTAGTCTGTCATCTGTCATCTGTAATCTGTCATCTGTAATCTGTCATCTGCAATCTGTCATCTGTCATCTGTCATCTGTAATCTGTCATCTGTCATCTGCAATCTGTCATCTGTAATCTGTCATCTGTCATCTGTAATTTGTCATCTGTAATCTGTAATCTGTAATCTGTAATCGGTAGTCTGTCATCTGTCATCTGTAATCTGTAATCTGTAATTTGTCATCTGTAATCCTCGCTGACAGATGACACTGAATCTGACTCACTGGAGCTTTTCAGGGTCGTTCACATGCCGCGTCTTTAACGGGCGCTACTCTGTGACACATTTCAAGAACATGGCGGCAGGTTGTGTCTGAGGTTGCTAAGTGACCATAACAGCACAGTATCACAGCCTGTTTACCTGAAACCCTGAGGGCAGAGCTGATCTACTTCCTGTGTGTCTGTGGGACAGATGTGACGCTCTGACAGTTCTGCACTAACATGATCAACTTCTCCTCCATATTTATCACACACTGATATTTACTGAAGCAGAAAAGATATCTGTGGGCTGTGATTGGTCAGTCCTCGTCACGTGGTGACGTGGTGCACGCTGCTGCGTTCCAAAGATTGAACTCTGTTTGTCTCAGGAAGCAGCTGTTGTGCCCTGAAAAGAAGGCGCTTGGGAATGTGTGCCACAGCTCTGGCGTCACTCTGGCACTTCAGTGCGCCTGACGCACGTCTATATTGAAAACAATGAATTTGAGGGCACAAAAAACGCAGCGTGTGTTTGGCCCCTGAGGGGTGAGCGGAGCCTCAGAGAGAGTCCACTATCTGTTTAAACAAAGTTCAGTCATTCCACTGATGAGCCAACTTTGATTCAGTTACAACACAAAGTCCTTAGAAATAAAAAACAGACTTTTGATTCCAGGTTCTTTGAGGGCCCCACTTCCTTTGGGGCCCCTGGTAATCAGTCCCACTTCACCCCCCTGACTACGAGGCCCCTGGTTCTGTTATCACCATGTCTCTACTTTATCTGCACCAAAACTGTTTCAGTTTTATCAGTTTGTTCTTTTCTCGGCTGCTTCGTGTGACATCATCTTTAAACACACGTGTTTCCTTTATTTACATTTCACCTGCTGCACATCAGCCTGACCCACAGTTACTGATTACTTTAACACCTTCACCTGCTCAGGTGTGTTCTCAGAGCTGTTTGATATACGTGATCTGATGTTGTCTGTTACACAGAGGACGATCACATGGAGGCGCAGAATGTTAAAAGCAACAGCGACATGTTTCTGGGACGAACATGAAAAGTTTGGGAGGAAAAATGAACTTGAGACACGCTCACATTGAAACAGCGACTGGTTACGAGCCTAAGATCTTCATCAGGTGACCTGAGGGTGGAAACCAGTCGGTGTTTTAATGTGTTTGTGGTCCCTGAACACACCGCCGCCTCCTTCTCCAACATTTAAAGTTTAACTTTTTATGTTTTATAAATAAATAAGAATATTGTTCTAATGAGAAGTTTTTTTTTAACATGAAAAGTTTCTTGTTCTAAAATGACATCATCTTGTGAAAGAGTGAAAAACATCTTCTTATAACAAGAAACTTTTCATGTCATCACCTGACTCTGATCAGCTGTTGTGTTTCTGTAGACTGTAAAAACTTTTTCCTTTCAATGTTTTAACCTTAAAAAAATGTTTTATGAATAAAAGTTATTATTAAAGTTTGTTTAAAGTGTAACATGAAATATAGATGGTGAAGTTTAGAGTTTCAGATTTGATTTTTACTTCCTGTTTTTCTGTTTGTTGGTTGTTTGTTATGATGACGTGTTTCTGTGTCAGTCAGGCGATTTGATCTTTAATCATGGATTCACCTCTGACGTCCTGCAGAGACGCCGTCAGTCGTCAAAGTGTCAACTCACGAGGAAACAGAAAACTTCAAACGACAGATTGCAGCTCTGCAGCTTCAGTCTCTGATGTTCGTCACCACAGAAACTTCCCTTCATCTTTAAACAGGACGTGTGGCGTCACGTGTGGCGTCACGTGTGGCGATGAGGTCATGAGAAGCACCCGAACTCTGACCTCAGGTGTGATTTTATTTTGAAGGGACAGAATGAATTAATTTGTCGTCTTAAATATTTTCCCGTGGCATGTTTAACATCTACAGATTCTACTTGTTCTTAGACGGTCAGTAAAACGTCTGTCACTTTCTACGGAGCTCAGATCTGTCGATCACTGATATTGATTATTGGAAACCGTCATCCCGCCTCAGTCATGTGACCTGGATCCTCACTGACAGCTGCAGGTGAGCTGATGACATGTTACAGGTGTGAGCTTCTTACAAAGTGCGGACCTCCTCTGTGGGCAGGGTCACTGGTCCCAGTTCAACCAGTCTGAAATTCTCTGTAAGTGCTGAAGGTTCCGTGAAGACGCCGCCTGGCGCCGTTCACACCTGTTTCCTGTACAAACACAAACTCTACGTCTGACGTGCTATGACTCGTTTAGGACGACGAGGTGACGTTCCCTGAGGACGCCACCGTTGTCTCCCTAGGCGAGTACTCCGCCTCCTCCTTGTTGGGGTGGGAGGAGTTATCCGACTTGCTGCGGCTGAACTCTGCCCCCATGATTGGACCTGTGAACTTGGCATTCGGCCGGACGCAGGCGGTGCAGCACAGCAGCGTCTTGAGGAAGGCACGGCGCATCTCGTTGCTGGTTAGCGTGTAGATGAGCGGGTTCATGGCGGAGTTGAGGACGGCGAGTGCCAGGAACCACTCGGCCTTGTAGAGGATCGGGCAGCTCAGAGTCTCACAGGCCGCGTCCAGTAGCAGGAGGATGAAGAGCGGTGCCCAGCAGGCGATGAAGCAGCTCAGGACGATGATGACGGTCTTCAGTAACGCCATCGACTTCTCCGAGCTCTTGATGTTGGCGCCGGCGTTGCCACGGCCGTTGGACACCTTGCGGAAGACGAGTTTGCGGCTGCGAGTGCGCACCAGCGCGTAGATGCGAGCGTAGAGCACCAAGTGCGCACCAGCGCGTAGATGCGAGCGTAGAGCACCACAATGGCCATGAGGATGATGCTGAAGACGGTGGTGCAGAACAGGATGTAGGTCTTGTGGTAGAGCGGCAGCACGGTGGAGCACTGCGTCATGCTCTGGATGCAGTTCCAGCCCATCACCGGCAGACCGCCCAGCACCGCCGCGATCATCCACACCGTGCTGATGAGCAGGAAGACGCGGCAGGTGTTGCCGTTGTTGTGGAGCTTCATCTTCAGCATGGTGAGGTGGCGCTCGATGGCGATGGCGAGCAGGCTAAAGACAGACGCTGCTAGCGCTACGAACATGCTGCCCTCCCTGAAGAACCACTGCGTGGGCGTCAGCTTGTAGGTGTTGGCGCCCGACAGCAGGATGTTGGCGGTGTAGACGACGCCGGCCAGCAGGTCGGACAGCGCCAGGTTCCCGATGAAGTAGTACATGGGCTTGTGGAACTTCTTGGTCCTCCAGATGGTGGCAAGGACCAGGATGTTCTCCAGGATGATGAAGCAGCACACAATGATGAAGACCACCGAGTCGGCCTTCAGGCCCGAGTCCTGCTGCGTCTTGCGGAACTTGCCGGTGTAGTTGTAGTGTTTGGCGATCAGGTCAGAGTAGCTGGGCTCAGCCATGGCCTGCAGGTGCAGCAGGAGTCCAGCGGGGGGCGCTGCGTCCTCACACTTCAGTCCTTCATGTCAGGTAGTAACCCTGAAGAGGAGCAGAGACAGTTCTGCTGCTGGAGGGGGACATGGTCCTGCAGGGAGACAGACAACGTCACGTCAAAACACTCTCTTAAACCTGGGACTCAATTCGACACCAAAACACTTTAATCTGCTTTTAGTAAAAAATCACAGGCTATTAATGAACGTCTGCGCTCGACTGAAGAACATTTACGTCATCATAAACCAGCTGAAGGTTCGTCCAGTTGAACCTTCAACATCTGATCTGTGATCAGCTCGTTAGGGAACAGACTCAGAGTGTCTCAGACCTCTGACTTTATTTATCACGACTGTTCTTTCAGCAGGTTTGACTTTAGAAAGCAGATTTAAGACACTGAGTGTTGGAGGAGGTTAAAGTTTGTTCTCTAACGAGCTGATCACAGATCAGTTATTGAAGGGTTAACTGGACGAAGCTTCAGCTGGTTTATGATGATGTAAATCTGTAAGATAAATGTTCTTCAGTTATTAACTGCTGAGTGACTCTAGCTCTACAGAATGTTTATTCAGAGCGCAGGCTGTTAATGAAGGTCTACCTTCTGCTGGAGAACATTTACATCATCATAAACCAGCTGAAGCTTCGTCCAGTTAACCCTTCAATAACTGATGTGTGTCATCAGCTCTTCAGAGAACAATGTTCCTCAGAGTCTGGCACGACTTCATGACGTGCTGAGGAACATTTGAATCTGTTCCTGGATCAGCTCATGAAAAACTAAACGTCCTTCACACTCTTCATCTGTACCGAGGTCAGACCGAGGAAGCTTCAACCTCACTTTGCTTCATCAGTAAACTGAAGTGATGTGTGATCAGCTGGGCAGAGAACAAACAAACAAACAAACAAACATCCTGATAAACACGTTAATGTTGAATGAGTTCAGCTGCAGAGAAAAGAACCGAAACTTCTCTGATCAGATGAAACATGAAGCTGATCAGTTATCGATCACTTATCACCTTTAGCTTCGTACAAACACTTTTGTAAATAATCGGATTTAAGTTTGGTGAGAAATCGATCACGTATCAGTGTTTATTAACGGTTACATTGTCTTCAGTAATTCGATCATTCGAGTTATTTTCGACAGAAAAACAAATAAAAGATACTCTGACGTCACTTCGGCACTTTAGTGTGATTAGTAAATAGATATAAAAGGCTTCCGTTAAGTCTTTACCGTGACTCTGACTCTCCGTTAAAGCGGGTTCCCGTCGTCAGGCTGAAGCTGAAGCTCGTGAGGCTCCGCACATTGAATCAAATCAAACTCAACATCAGCTTCATGAAATAAACGAGATCAAACAGATGATGATGATGAAGATTCACCGGAAGTTTGAAATCAAAAATCAGTTCAAAGATTAAAGAGAATTTTTACCTTCAGAGTCCGAAGAGAGGAAAGAGTCCGACACACCGCAGCTGAGACACTGCACAGAGACAACGCACACACACACACACACACACACACACACACACACACACTGAGGAGGAGGAGGAGGAGGAGGAGGAGGATGAAGATGCTGCCCTCCTCCTGCTCTCCTCTTTGTGTTTCTGTTTCTCGGTGATCAGATCAATAAAGTTAATGATTATCTATAACGGCAGATCAGAATCTGATAAATAAATAAACAATAACAAACCTCAAGTTATGAGTTTAATAACAGAAAGATATTCTGACAGCTTCAGTCTTTACTCATCTGTAAATCTATAATTCATCTGTAAATCTATAACTCATCTGTAAATCTATAACTCATCTGTAAATCTGCAACTTCATCTGTAAATCTATAACTTCATCTTTAAATCTACAACTTCATCTGTAAATCTATAACTTCATCTGTAAATCTATAATTCATCTATAAC
>NC_065515.1:2963477-2973581 GCF_006386435.1 Epinephelus moara
TTTATAAATAAAATTGATTGATTGATTGATTGATATGACTGTAGTTACACAGACAGACGTCCCCTCTGACAGACAGAACTTCAGGAAAACTTTTCATGGCAGCTCTCCGAGCAGACCCTGAAGGCAGCACAGCCCGTTCTGTTTGCTGATTGGCTGTGGTTGCTATGGGAGCGGCTCCCGCTGCTATGGTAACGTTTCTTAAGGAGGGATTTGTACAATCACAGTTTCAGACTCCCGGAGCGTCGTCAAAGAGATTCAGTGCTAACGGGTCAACATGCTAACCCGGGAATATTTACCGGTGAAAAAACGGAAAACCAAAGAGCGGAAACGGTTCCTCTGTGCTTGAAGGGCCGCAGCAGGGGCTGATGGGAAACTGAGGAGAAAGTTTTTAAACTTTTCAACAGTCTCCGTTCACCTGCCTGCTAGCTCCGCTGCTAGCCTGCTAAGGGCTAACCGAGCTGCTAGCACTTTAAAAAGTTTAGTGAAGCTAAGCGGGCCGGGAATTAGACGGAGCCATGACGGTGGAAGGAGTTAGACACTCCCCGATCCTGTCCGCCCTGTTCGGCGTGACTGACGAGTCCGAGCCGCTGCAGGGAGCCGCTCAGTTCATTAAAGGTACAAATACACAGTTTACTCAAAGTACAAATACTTCAATACAGAGTTCATTAAAGGTACAAATACGTAAACACGGAGTTCAGAGTTACAAATACACAGTTTAATTCAGTTTATTTATCTTGAAACAATCTAGTAAAGTTAGGAATATCAAAGGTTTTCATAAAGTCAAAACAGTTTATTTAAGTTAAAGCAGTTTATTATAGTAAATAGTGTTGACGTTTTAAAGATTATAATAAAATGAAAATTGTTAATCAAAGTGAAATTAAAGTTAATAGAGATTAGTGTATTAGAGGTTATGATAAAGTTAAAATTGGTTTTTCAAGTTAAAATAGTTCATGAAATGTAAAATGCAACAAAAGATTAATTAAAGAGTCTGAGGTAAAATTAGTTTGTTAACTTCTCTCAGACTGTTAAATGTAAAGATAAATTAATTAAAGGTAAAGATCAACAGGTGAATTTACCTTAAACAGTGTAAAGTAGGACTGCACGATATATCGTTTGAACATCGCCATCGCGATGTGCGCGTGTGCAATAGTCACATCGCAGGACATGCAATGTTTTCTCTTTTTTTAGAACATGTAAACTTTTGTTTTGCTTCAGAAAAGCAGCTCTGACAAGAGCTCTTTGCTCTGCTCGCCTCTCTGACAACAGCAGCCCTCCCCCTCTCGTGCACACGCTGCAGTCACACACTGAAAATGAGCGACATGCAGGAAGGAGAAACGGTAAAGGAGGATTTATGTCTGGTTCACACTACACGACCTTTCTGCCCGTTCTGAAAGTCACTATGTCACATTACATGATTGTGGAGTCATAAAATCGTGCCGTGACTTGGCCGACAGACANCCCTCACAGCGGATAAGGAAAAACTCCCCAAAAAAAACCCTTTAACGGGTATACACAAACATTCAAGTCACTGAATCCTCCACAGGAAGTTTCTGCAAATGTTTCACAATAAAAGCCTTTTTAGAAAATGGAGGGATTCTCTCAGCCGAGGTTATAAGGGGCTTTTAATTTGAAACAAATTCAGGAAGTGTTGAGTTTGAAATGACGGTGCGATATGTTAACTTTACAAAGACAACGGAGCGGATAAAAAGTAAAAATATAAAGACAAAGAGGGATTAATAAATAACGGCTCGTCTATAATGTAGTTTGTTTTCAATGGCACAGAGGTGCCAGTTCACCTCCTGGGCACTGTCGAGGTGCCCTTGAGCAAGGCACCGAACCCCCCAACCGCTCAGGGCGCCTGACCCTGGCCCCCTCACTCTGACATCTCTCCACTTTGTGCATGTGTGTGTCTTTCAGACCTGTGTGTTAATGACAAAAGAGTGAAAAAATTGAATTTCCCCTCAGGGGGATTAATAAAGTATATAAAATTAAAAATTAACTTTAAGAAAAAAAAATGAAGCTGGTAGCCTCTGCAGTTGTGCAGTTGAGTAAAAGCCACTATTTTTTAATTTTCTTACTTTAAGTCATCTGGTCAAAATTGCTGTATTTTTTAATATCGCAATATATATTGCAATATAATATATAATATATTCTTGTTAAACATCCTGTCAGATTTGACTTCCTGTTTGTTATTGACTTTGAATGTCATTAGCATAACGTAAGCTTTCTGGCTAACAGCTGAGCCGAAGGGTTCTCTGAGCTGAGCGGACTCAAATATCACAAATATCTCTTGTTGACAAGTTGTATCTAAGGCTCGTCCTATTTACTTGGGCAGTAAACAACGTTTCTGTTGCATTAGAACCTTATGGGGTGGTAATGATTGTTCCAGGTATTAGTCAAACCCTCAAGTGTTACCAGGAGAACTGGACTTGATAAAACTTCAGAGTTTGACTGTAAAAAGCATCAAAATATAAATAAATGTAGTTGAAGTTAGTTTGTGTGGCAGGTGAGCATGATGTCAGAGGGACAGTGTCATTCCAGGTGTCCATCAACAGGAGATGACGGACTCCACTGAGTGTTGGACGGATCACGTCTCCCTCGTCAGACAATAGTGGGGTTTCCATCCAAATGTATCGAAATTTTTGAGCGAATTTTGTGAAAATGCGCAAAAGAAAATGCGAATTTATGCCCGTTTCCATTCGTTATTATTTTGCGATTATTGGGAGTCAACGGGAAGAGCAGTAGATGGCGCTTCTCATGAAAAATGAACAAAATAAAAACATCCCCATAGAAGAAGAGTCAACTGACACTCAACAACTGACCATGGACAGATTCCTGATAAACCTGTCGGCTCTTGGGAGAACTCTGGTTAGCATTTTGTCAGCGTTCACAGCGTACCTAACCATCTCGAAGAAGACACGACAAAGAAGAAGTTTAATGTTAAGAGTACTGTTGGAAATATCTGGAAGGAGACCAGCGCGTCGTTCTCCGTGTGTATGGGAACGTAGGCGTGGGAAGGACTTTTGGGAAGTAGTTGTCCAGCAGCATTTCACTCACGAACTCTGGCTGAAACATTTCCGTATGTCAAGGGCCACATTTGAGGATCTGTGCCGGTACGTCATCGTTTATTCGCAAAACCTGTTTCCATAGCAAAAAATCGCATTTTCCTTTTATCGATACGCTGACAGATCCACCCGCTCCAAGCATAAAAACTTTTTTGAGAATTTTCTGCCTTTTTTCGAATTTCTGGCGTTTCCATCCAAGTTTTTTTTCGCAGTTTTTGAAAATGCGAATTAAAATAGGTGGATAGAAACCCCACTATTTTCTCTTTGTTATCTTCTGAACTCTGCAGTTTATCTGCTGACTAAACGTCTTCTCGCACACATCCTGTCACTACTATTTTTATTACTGATCATCTTTAGTTTCCTTCAGCTGCTGGTCGACTTCACGAGAGAACGAAAACACACACAGCTGTTTTAGTTTCAGTTTCTCTCAGAGTTTTACTTCTTCAGATGTCCAAAATGATTCTGATGACACAATCTTTACTTCCATCGACACACAGTGTTCAAACTTTGATCACCTTCAGATATTCTGTTCATCAGCTGTTCTGTCAGTTATTATGAGAGAAGTAAAGTGCGTCTGTGAATCCATCGGTAGTATTTATTTATAGAGTTATAATATCCTCTGTCATAGTTATAGGTTTTATATCATCGTTTTTTCTAGACTTGCACCGATTTATCGGCAGTGCTCAGAATCGGGCCGGTTTTCACGTGATCGGCCGTGACCTGCGACCGTGTCTGAAATATGACGATTTAAAACGCCGGTCAAATTTCCCGGCGCGCCACATGATTGACATTGTGTAACATCAGCAGTGCACACACACGCACATGTGCAACTCACGGCTTGGGCGATGTGAGGAAGTGAAACATGGGCAGCTTCTCACCTTAATTCACGCACACACATCAAAAGAGAGAAAGTTGTTAATTATCCGTGTTAAACTGAACTGCGGAGCTCTCACTGCTGCACTGTGCCGCTTGAAACTGACGAGGCGCGTGTCCGCGTGCCGAAGATGCGTGTGTCCACACACTTACTGGCGGGCGCGTCCTGAAGACCTGTGTGAATTTTCTACAGGAGATATTTTTACTTTTTTGTCTATTCAAGAAATTACCCACAAATGCTAAACACCAAGAATTATTATTTCATTTATCCATGTTTTTATTTATGTATGCCTTTTTACTTATTTATTTTAATACTGTACCTGAAGTTATATTTGAGCAAAAAGGAAAATGTTTCTGAACCTGTGTCACTGTTTGTGTTTGTGTTTGTTTGTTTGAGATGATTATTGAAGAGCTGGTTGTGTCTTGATTAAAATGTTCTAATAAAGGAAAGATAGAAAATATTGCAATATATTGTGTGCTGTAAAGTGGTTTGAAAAAAATGAAATTGGAATCGGCCGTCCAAACACTCTGCAAATTGGAAATTGGTATCAGCCCAAAAAATTGTAATCGGTGCAAGTCTAGTTTTTTCACACTGAAATAAAACAAAAATCAAATCTGTTACATTTAAAACTGCTGTCAGCTGATGTCAGGTTTGGATTGTGTTAAGTTCAGAGTTGAACTGGTCTCAGATCAGTTTCTAACCTGTGTGTGTGTGTGTGTGTGTGTGTGTGTGTGTGTGTGTGTGTGTGTGTGTCCAACAGAGCGTCTGTACTTCGCCACATTACGCAGTAAACCTAAGAGTACAGCCAACACTCACTACTTCTGCACCGACGAGGAGTTCGTCTACGAAAAGTAAGTTCAGCTCCTTTAAACTGTTATTGATTAATAATCAATATGTGGAACGTGTGTGTGAATATAATAACCAGCTGCCCCAAACACCGAATGGCGCTTGTGGTCTAATTGACCTGGACGATGAAACACTGAACAGACTTGGACTGGATGAAGGTGTAAGGACGTACACCAGAGGATGAAGAAGCCTCATCTACATCGGTCACGGCCTTCCTCTCAGGGTTCTCGCTGTAGTTAGGTGATGACATCACAGATGAAATTCTCAAGGAGGACGTCCAACACACCGCGGGCCTGCTTCACAGAGTATGTTGCCATAGTAACTGACTCAGGGTTACACTGAGCTGGCTTTGTGAAACGGAAAACTCAGAGTTTCATCTCAGGCTGAACAAACTCAGAGTTTGACTGATCCTGCTCTCTGAGACAGACCTGTTGGCCTCAGGTCAGATGGAGAGCTCCGAATTTTGTTTTGTATTCCTCGTTTAATGATTATGCAGTCGGACCAGAGTAACTTTATCTGACTCCCTCTGAACAGGAACCTTATTATTTGTTGCTTGTTTGTTGCTGAGGATCCTGATTGTTTTTATTGTGTGTGTGTGTGTGTGTGTGTGTGTGTGTGTGTGTACACTGAGTTTCTAACTGTGTGTGTTGTGTGTCAGTTTCTATGCAGACTTCGGTCCTCTGAATTTGGCCATGTTGTATCGATACTGCTGTAAACTCAACAAGAAGCTGAAGGTGAGTTTCTGCTGCAGCTGACTCTCCCCCAACAGGAATGTCCAGAATGCACCAGACTCAGTCACTACATCACATTCACTCAGTCACTACATCACGTTCACTCTGTCACATTCACTCAGAGTTTATGTGACAGAGTGAATGTGACTGACATGTTCACTCTGTCACAGTGAGTGTGTGTGTCAGCACTGTACAAAGTGTTTTGTTGTCTCAACTGTAAATCTTTTGCTTTAAGTGTTTTGTCTTGTTTTATCTTGGTTGCCATGGTGATGACATTCCTCCGGTCGCCTGTTGTCATGCGTCATGACGACCGGACGGTCTGCATTCACACCCTGTGATCAGTCTGTACCTGTCCAGGTGGAAGACACACGTGTGCAGTCGAGGGGGGGGGGTGTCAATACAGCATAGTGTCACAATGTTTTTGTGAGATAATATCAAATCGTCTCGCTGACATCAGGATTTTTAAATTTTATAACTGATTAATATGACAAATATAAATTAAACTTTAGGTAGCCGACTACAGTCATATGATCAGATGGTTTTTAGTCCACTGGATGAACTAAACTGTGCAATGTCTGAACAGACTGAAAACTTCATATCTTATTAAATACAGCATTCCTTTAAGGACATCATTTGACACTGAAAGAAGGAAATAAATTACAGTATATTTAATCTCAACACTCAGCACATCACAACACGTTTAAAATCACACATATATTGTGTGGTGATCAGTGTTGGGTAAGGGTTACTTTAAAAGTAATCAAAGTACGTTACTGCGTTACTTTTTAAAAAAGTAACCAGTTACTTTACTGCGTTACTCCCTGAGTAAAGTAACTCAATTACTTTAAAAGTACTTCCAACGTTACTCCCTGAGAAAAGTAACTCAAGCACTTTTAAAGTACTTTTGAGTATTCTACATTTCCTATTGGGCAATGGACCACAGGGCGCTAAGCCTACATTTTTTTGTCTCCAAAATTAAAGTTATGGACCACTTGCCCTTCACTGAGATCCAGTTCTCCCATCACAGCCGTCACGTTGACCAGTAGAAACACAGAACAATCTGCTGTTGTAGACAACTGTATGACAACAACACCCCAGTGTTTTTAATATTTCCTCTAGGGATGTTACCACACAGAGTAAAAGGGGGAAATGATGGTGTGAAACAGCAGAGGCACTTTGTCAACCCGCTGAGTTAACGTCACTGTCATTAGCATCAAGCTAGCAAACAATGGTACATCCTCACGGTCCGGTCTGTGTTTTTTTTCAATTGCTGAAAATAAAAACTTGTGAATGTGTAAAATAGTTATTGATAGTCAGGCCTGTTAAAATACTACTTCAGTTGTGTCGGCCTGAAATAATATTCAACCACATCATGATACAGAGAAATGTGAGGGATGTAATGTGTTGGATTTTGTGCTGATATCTGACATGTAACAACTTATTTGTCCGATATTAGAACTCAACCGATAGTGGATTTTTAATGGCCGATATAATAATGATAGTTTGGAGCAGGAAAAAAAAAACATGGCTGATGGATCGTTTGAAAACACCTGAAGAATCAGAATCAGAATCAGAAATACTTTATTGATCCCGAGGGGAAATTATTTATGTTATGTGTTATGTTATGAAGTCCTGTTCCCTTATTAACTATAGTTTATATAAAGTCCTGTCGGCGCCAAATAATCGGACAGACCAATGAATCAGTCGACCTCTGATCAATATATCCACTTCCCACCTAATGTCAGTGATCATCATCAAGTCTCTGCTCATATCTGCTCTGCTATTTTTAGATAGAGAAAAGGTGACGTCACAAAGTTCTTCATCAAAGAAATGTAAACAGACTGAGGAAGAGGAGGGTCATATGTCCATGAAGTGTTTTTAGATGTAGTGCGGTTCCTGAGCTCTACCTGATGTTGTGTGACGTCTCTTCCTCTTCCTCTTCTTCTCCTTCTTCTTCTTCTTCTTCTTCTTCTTCTCTGCAGTCGTTCACTCTGACCAGGAAGAGGATCGTTCACTACACCAGCTTTGACCAGAGGAAGAGATCCAACGCTGCTGTGCTGATTGGAGGCTACGCTGTGAGTCATCACTGTCACTTCCTGGAAATTGCACATAATGATGTCACTGAACTTGACAAAAATAAAAGTCTGTGTATCAACTCAGAAACCATCAAAATACACAGGTTCAGTGCATGTTCATGTTTTAGCCTAGCTTAGTATAAAGACTGTTAGCCTAGCCTAGCATAAAGACTGTTAGCCTAGTTTGGCACACTGACTGTTAGTCTAGCTTAGCATAAAGACTGTTAGCCTAGCCTAGCATAAAGACTGTTAGCCTAGTTTGGCACACTGACTGTTAGCCTAGCTTAGCATAAATACTGTTAGCCTAGCCTAGCATAAAGACTGTTAGCCTAGCCTAGCATAAAGACTGTTAGCCTAGTTTGGCACACTGACTGTTAGCCTAGCTTAGCATAAAGACTGTTAGCCTAGCCTAGCATAGAGACTGTTAGCCTAACTTAGCACACTGACTGTTAGCCTAGCTTAGCACACAAATTGTTAGCTCCATGATGTGCATGTTGTATGTTGTCACACTTTGTGTGTGTGTGTGTGTGTGTGTGTGTGTGTGTGTGTGTGTGTGTGTGTCAGGTGATCTACCTGAAGAAAACTCCAGAAGAAGCCTACAGAGCTCTGATCTCTGGTTCCAACGCCTCCTACCTGCCCTTCAGGTGAGTCCTCCACTACTGCAGCACCTGCTGACCTTTGACCTTTGACCTGTGAGCCTGTGTGCAGCAGCAGAGTCCTGATAACTCAGCTGTGACAGATTAAAGTGGTCGTAGTTTCCAGCAGACAGAAGTTAGTGTGACGGAGCTGAACTCTGCGTCTCTAGTAGGGTTGGGAACGATTAACTGATACGACCGGATATCCGGTTTGACAAGCGAGAGATACGGCTGCGTCGGTAGCAGCCTCCTCAATCGATACGAATCAGCCATGAATCCTTAGATGAATCGATTTAGGGGTGGGCGGTATACCGGTTTGTACCGAAAACCGGTATTTATTTTCGTTATGATATGAATTTTTCATATACCGCAATACCGGTGAATAGCCCAAACAACGTCCGGAACGTGCGCGGCGGGAAAGTGTTTCAGCGGGGACCCATTTCACCGCTGCACACCACAGGCACGCTTGAGCGGGTGAGAGTGAGAGCATAGAAAAGTTTAGAGGCGAGAATGGCTGCCGGAGAGAGTCCTGAAAGCAAAGCAACTGTACACGATGACCCAGAAGAACTCATACCAAAAAGAGCAGTGTTTCCCCTATATGCAACTAGCAGCGGCGCACCGCCGTTTACAATTCTCTTCTGCCCTCTGTATCGCGCACGGCTGAGTTTCGCCCCGATGCGCACACACCCACACCCACACACACACACACAGGTGAGCACACTAGAGCACAGCTCGGGACACATTTTCCTGACCGAAGACGACCCGTCCCGAGTCCGAGACAGTTACGGCCGGGCTCCACCGGGCACGTCAGCGGCGCGACACGTCTGCAGCGCGAGTCTCGTAGCAGCTCGCCCCCATTAATCAGCGGCTCCACTGGCAACGGGAGCGGCGCGACAACCCCCGTCTGTCTTCTATTTTTGTCGCGCTACGCTCCCCTACGCGACCCTCCAGCAGATAAAAACTACATGAAATCTACGCGACCCTCCAGCAGATAAAAACTACATGAAATAGTGTGCTAAATGAGCACAATGTGGTTTTAAATGAATAAACCATTATCAGAGGTGATATGTGATGATTTTTTTCATGCATTTACCCATGTTTATCCGTGACATTGTGTAAATGTCCGTGGCGGACTTTTGAAAGCGAGTAGATGACAAACAGTACAGTAAACTTGTAGATAACTCAAATATATTTAATAACTTTGGTGGAAAATGCTTTAACATTTCATGCAGCCTACATGCAGCCTCTCGGCTCGGCAAACGGTAAACAACCCCGCTGGCTTCTCTACGTGCCGCTTCCGTACGCAGTCAGTGGAGCCCAAATGAATGGAGCGGAACATGTGTTGCGTTCAGGCGTTGTCAGGTAAATAACAAATTCCGGCACTTGAATAGGCCATAGCACAACACAGCAGCATGTCAAGTTGGCCGAACCTGAGCAAAATACCGTGAAACCGATATGATTTTTCTTAAAACCGTGATATGAAAATTTTGTCATACCGCCCAGCCCTAAATCGATTGTAGAGTCATGGATCGGGTATCGCAAGAGTAGCAATCGGTTGACTGGCTTTAACAGTTTGCATCTCTAAAACAACGCGAGAGCCAGTGGCATGCTCCGTAGCAGGCATTACTGACAACGATAATGGATGTAAACATCAGCGCCAGCTTGACCGGTGGAGCTGAGGAACAGAAGCTAATGCTGGTTGGATAAACCAGGGAGCAACCAAGCCGCAGCAGAAACTAAAGGCGAATCCTGCTGGTTGTGGGTTGAACGGGGGGTCACAGACCCAGACAGAAATATGCATTCCTGTCAAATACGGAGGCCATAGTGCTCCGTGGCGGCGACCGAGAAGCCCGGCTCCAGGTCCAAGAAGTCTTCGTC
>NC_065515.1:2973837-2985588 GCF_006386435.1 Epinephelus moara
TGTGATTTTGTTGTTGTTTGTCTTTTTATTTTATTTTTGCCAGTGCCATACAGCATCAATGCTTGGGGATGTGGTCTTTTACAAATTTGAAAATA
The DNA here is from genome assembly GCF_006386435.1 of Epinephelus moara. NCBI lineage: Eukaryota > Metazoa > Chordata > Actinopteri > Perciformes > Serranidae > Epinephelus > Epinephelus moara. Next base: position 2,973,933 of record NC_065515.1, read on the forward strand.
CTGTAAGAATGTCACTTTTATAGAATTGGCTTCTTTATTTTATAATATATGATTAATGTCTACATCAACAAATGTTAACCACAGAATCGTATCGAATCATATCGAATCGTTCTGTATTCAAAATATATTGTTTTTGAATCGTATCGTAACCCGTGTATCAAGATACGTATCGAATCGTCTATCACAGAGAGATTCCCAACCCTAGTCTCTAGTAGGCTGGTTATGGTGCGTTCGTTTTGTACTTGGAGGTCAGAAATTCCCAGTTCCCAGTCGGAAGTTTAAACTCGAACGCACCCTGAGGTCAGATCTCCAACTCGGAAACTCGGAGCAACCGCATCAACCCTGACTTACAAATTCAAGATGGCTGCCGGTCACACACGTAGTGAGTAAACGCTCTGCTGAAGTACTGTTTATAGCAACTTTATCTGATTTGTTTTACATGAGGTCGGCCTCGCCCATAGTGCTGTTCAGTTTTTATCTGTGGGCATGTTGCTACGCTGTCTGTATGTGCAAAATGCCACACAGAGCATTGTTATCAATTGATATTGCTAACAGTGGCTACGGCTAGCCCAACGGTAAAATGGTAACGTTCATGGTTTTTTCCGACTTGTCCACCGTTGTCAACTAGAATGCAAAAACTGTTGTCAACTCGGAGGTGATGTCATTCCCACTTCCAGCTTCCAACCTCCGAGTACAAAACGAACGCACCATTAGTGACGTCCAGCTGGTGGTGGCAGGAGGAAGTGTTTAAACTCTGACAGCAGAGAAGAAGAAGAAGAAGAAGAAGAAAGACTTTACTGAGAGTTAGATATCAGAGAACACCAACACTGAGTCTGGTTACTGTTGTTTGAATACAGGACCAATAAAGTTACTTTGAATCTTCAGTTTGTTGTTTCATCACTGAGTCACAAACTGTGTGAGTGTGTCTGTTTCTGTGTGTGTGTGTGTGTGAGGAGGATAAAGGGCTTGTTGTTGGTTATATAACAGCAGTGTGTGTGTCTTGTTGAACGGAGGTTTCCTCTGAGCTCTGCTGATGGATTTGACATGAGGAGGCCACGCCCACTGAGACACACAGCAGTGAGGCATTCACTGACCCTCAGACCGATGTATTTTACAGTGACGTGTTAAACTGTCAAATAAAAACATGAAGTTTATTGTTGATGTGACCTGAACTGATCCTGGACCTGCTGCAGCTGACAGTCAGAGAGCTCTCACTGTCTGCTGCAGGAGTGTGTGTGTGTGTGTGTGTGTGTGTGTGTGTGTGTGTGTGTGTGTGTGTGATGAGACGAGACATGAGGTGTGTGTTGATCCTGTGATGTCCTCTGTGTGTCTTCAGGGACGCCTCCTTTGGGAACTGCACCTTTAGCCTCACAGTGCTCGACTGTCTGCAGGGCATCAGGAAGGTGAGCTGTGATTGGCTGGATGGGACGTGTCACCTGTGTGATGTCGCAGTGTTCACACGTAAACTCAGCGTGTTGTCTGTGTGTTTGTGTGTCAGGCTCTGCAGCACGGCTTCTTTGACTTTGAGACCTTCGACGTGGACGAGTACGAACACTACGAGGTAAAAACCACTACTGCCTGTACTAAGTGATGGTCTCACAGTGAAGCTGACCTTTGACCTTTTGGATATAAAATGTTATCACTTCATTATTTTATCCTGTTGGACATTTGTGTGAAGTTTTGTCATAATTAGTTTATGAATTCTTGAGTTACATCGACACACATTTTGTGACTTTAGTCGGCGTTTGTGCCAAATTTAAATAAATTCCCTTGAGGTGTTCTTTAGACATCGTGTTGACACGGATGGGATGGACATACGGACAACCTGAAAACATAAATGTCTCTGTGTCTCTGCAGCGGGTCGAGAACGGAGATCTTAACTGGATCGTCCCGGGAAAGTTTCTGGCCTTCAGCGGACCGCATCCCAAAACTAAGATTGAGAACGGTGAGTTCACAGACGGACTCGTCTCACACAGTCAGATCTGCACAGCTCAGGGTCAGCACGACAGGAAGGTCTGGAATCACTGATTATTAGAGGTGTGTCATATCATCTCGTTCACGATGATACTGGTGTCAATTTTAACATGATATGAAAAATTCATATCGTAGTGCTCGCAATATTTTGACTTGTTGACATATATATATATATATTTTTATTTTTTTTTGAAGATATTTTTAGGGCATTTTTTGCCTTTAATGGACAGGACAGACAAGCATGAAGGGGGGAGTGAGGGGGGGGATGACATGCAGCAAAGGGCCACAGGCTGGACTTGAACCCAGGCTGTTGCGGCAACAGCCTTGTACATGGGGCGCCTGCTCTACCACTAAGCCATCAAAGCCCCGACTTGTTGACATATTGACGTCATACTGTTACCCCCGGCAACAACAAACATGGCTGAAAGTGAAACGATGTTGGCCTCTGCGGTGGTTCCAAAAAGAGGAGGTGCTTCAGTAGTCTGTAATAAAGTGTGGCGTTTGCTCAGAGGGAACTCATTCAGCAGCTCCTCTGGCAGCAGCAGTGATTCTGTCAGAAAGCTTTGATAATGTAAACCTGCGGGACAAATGTCTCATTACAGCCTGATGATCAGAGATGATTTATAAACACTGCTAGTGTTGTCATGAGAACCGATACTTCCGTACCAAGTCGATGCCGCCACGCAAAAAATACATCAGTACCTGTTTTTTTTTTTTGATACCGTAAGTACCGGATACAACTTTGCCCTCAGCGGGCCGTGTTGATTCCTGTTGGAACTGACGGGGGCAGTATACGTGCGTCAGTCGGTGCAGAGGACGAGCGCTGAAGAAAAACACCTGTTCTCCATCGTCTTTGCTAGAAACAATGGCTTTTACAAGTGCTGCTGGAGCCACAACACCTCGGCATGTCGAAAAGTCAGGTAGTAGGAGTCGTGTGTGGAGAGGGTTAGGGTTAGGCCTCATTTACACCGCAAGTGATGTGTTCACGTGGCGCTCGCGAACGATCGCTGTTTACTCGCGTTTTCATTTCGGAGAGCTTGTTAACAGGTCAGAGTATTCACACCGCATCTGTTGTACGTGCCGCTCGAGTCGCGCTGCTTTCACGAGCAAGCTCGAAAATAGAAGAGACACCGATTTTTTGCGCGAGTCGCGAGCGAATGGTCGCGGCCTTCAACAAAAACCACGAGTTTGCATGTGTTGTGACCTCTCTCGGCCACCGTAGACATCTCCCCCTTGACCAAGCGAGACCTGACAGGCACATGTTTCATGTACTTACCCATTTGTGGTGCTAAATATTAATTCGTTGGAATAGTCACTGGTGCGCGAACCTGTCCACCCAGGGCTTTGGGTCCAAACTCACTTCTTCTTCTTTGGGGTTTATTGGAGATTTGCAAACACAGTGCACTACTGCCACCAACTGTTCAGGTGTGGTTTGTATTTTGACAGGACAGCAGCGGTCGCTGTGCAACGCGTTTGTTCCGTTTTGGTGTGAATACACGTGTGCTGCCGCATCGCTTGCGGTGTAAATGAGGCCTGGAGTTAAAGTTAAAGTTTGAAACAGTTTTAATAAAGTAGTGAAGTTAGAAATACATGATTCTGTTTTTTGATTTCTATCGTAGTATCGAATGAGTATCGAGAGACGTGGAAATTCACTGGTATTGGTATCGACTACTGAAATTCTGGTATCGTGACAAGTCTATAATAAAGGGAACACATAATCATCACAGTGTAACTCAAAGTCAATCAAACTGGGTTACTGGGATATCAACCCGTCCAGTTAGGAAGCAATACTGATTGTGAATCAATTTCACCTGCTGTTGTGCAAATTGGACAGACAACAGGTGGAAAGGAGAGGCAATTACCAAGACAACCCCTATTTAGGAATGGTTTTGCAGGTGGTGGCCACAGACCATTTCCCTCTCTGCATCCTTTCTGGTTGATTCTTGGCTAGTTGGGCATTTTTCCAGTGCCCTCACCACATGAGGCGTTATCTGCAGCCCACTGAAGTTGCTCAGGTAGTAGAGCTGCTCCAGGATGGCACATCCATACACGCAGTGGCCAAAAGGTTTGCTGTGTCTCCCAGCACAGTGTCAAGAGCATGGAGAAGACACCAGGAGACTGGCCGTTACACCAGGAGAGATGGACAGGGCCTTAGGAGGGAAACAACCCAGCAGCAGGACCGGTATCTGCTCCTTTGTGTGAGGAGGAACAGGAGGAGAACTGCCAGAGCCCTACAACATGACCTCCAGCAGGCTACTGGTGTGCATGTTTCTGAGCACACTGTCAGAAGATGGTCTGGGGAGGCAGATCTTTGGAGGGCCGCACAGACCTCCATGTGCTAGCCAGAGGTACCCTGACTACTCTCAGACCATATGCTGGTGCAGAGGGCCCTGGGTTCCTCCTGGTGCAGTGGGCCCTGGGTTCCTCCTGGTGCAGTGGGCCCTGGGTTCCTCCTGGCGCAGGACTCGGACTCATGTGGCTGGAACGTGTCAGCAGGTCCTGGATGACGAAGGCATTGATGCCATTGACTGGCCCGCCCGTTCCCCAGACCTGAATCCATTCGAGCACCTTTGGGACATCATGTATCGTAACATCCACCGCCGCCACATGGCACCACAGACTGTCCAGGATCTGACTGATGCCCTGATCCAGGTCTAGGAGGAGATCCCCCAGGACACCATCCGTGGTCTCATTAGGAGCCCAGATGTTGTAGGGAGTGTATCCAGGCACGCGGAGGCCACACACACTACTGAGTCACATCATGAGTTGTCCTGAGAAAATTCACAGAAGTTGGATCAGCCTGTGATTTTTCCACTTTGATTTTGGGTTTGATTCTGAATCCAGTCCTGAATGAGTTCTTACATTATTTTGTTCTCTGGAATATTTCATTCATCCAGATCTGGGATGTGTGATTTAAGTGTTCCCTTCATTTTTTGAGCAGTGTATATAGATCCCAGGGGACATTTGTTTAAATGTGTAATTAGTGGTAGATTTGATTTAGTTGAACTATTAATATTGTGACAGAATCTGAATCTGACTCTGAGTTGCTGTTGTTGTTCACAAACTAAAGAAATGACATCATCATTTTTCTTTAGTTTTTACTGACGATTTGAAGGAAAATGTAAAAATAAATCACGGATTTTGTTACAATTCTATTTTCTTAAATTAATAATTAAATATGTTTTTTACTAATCTGTCATATCGTCAAGAATATTGTTATCCTGATATTATTTTAGGGCCACATCTCCCATCCCTGCTGATAATATTTCTGCTACAGAGGAAAAACACTTGTTTTTGTTTCTTTAAACCAATCACAGACGTCCTGGGCGGAGCTAAGCTCAGGATACAGTGATGGTGCTCTTTTAAAACAGTGTTGGGGGTGAACATGTTCTGGTCTTTAAAATGGCTCCACAAAGAAAACACCACAGAAACGCGCCGTCACATTTTCTTCCCTGAGTCTCGGTCAGACGTCTGTGAAGGTTCTGATCGAACCTGTTCTGAAAACTTTAATGACGGACAAAAGTTTCAGACTCAGTGACACAACGTGAGGTTGTATTTATTTTTGTGTTGTGATGTAACACCTGTGGATGCTCCGCCCCCTGCAGGTTACCCCCTCCACGCCCCCGAGGCGTACTTCCCCTACTTCAGGAAACACAACGTGACGACCGTCATCCGTCTGAACAAGAAGATCTACGACTCCAAACGCTTCATTGACGCTGGCTTCGACCACTACGACCTCTTCTTCTTAGACGGCAGCACGCCCAGCGACATCATCACACGCCGCTTCCTGCACATCTGTGAGAACACCGAGGGCGCCGTGGCTGTCCACTGCAAAGGTGAGGACTTCCTGTTGTCAACCACAGAGACTGTAGAAGAAGGAAAGGACATGATGTCAGTGAGGAGGTTTGAATTTTGGGTTGGAGCCAGAGTTTAGTGTCAACGCCTCCGTTTGTCTCAGTGGATTACAGTCTTTTTAACGTTAGCATATTTTATTAGCTGCACAAGTGTATTAGCTGCACACGTGTGATTCATGACAGAGCCTGAGAGGCTGTAACGTGTGTTATCGCTCACTGACACCACAGCTTCCTGTTTGTCTCTGTTATACCTTCACCAGGAACGTTTACACTCCAGATAAACGCAGGGCTTCTGCAGGCTAACGTTAGCTAAACAAAGTGCAAATGCTAATGTAAAAAATGTAATGTAATTAGCTCTGCCTCATGACTTTAATAGGAAACATTATCTAACCTATTGAACGCCCTCCTAATTATTAAATATTGTTAACAGTTTAAAGTTTGGTTTGTTATTGATAATCACATACATGTAGCTGCTAATGGCAGGTAGCATTTAGCTATCTTTGAGTTTAAGACAGATCTTTGATCAGTTTGTAGAAAACAAACAGGTACATTTACATCATGTATTATCAACTGAAATCAAACATAGATTTCGTCTAAGTTTTTATTATCAAGATCGTTATTTAGATAGATTTAGATACTTTAATAATCCTTGGCAGGAAATTGCAGTTATTATTATTTATAATTTAGCTCATCATTGTCTCGTTTTCGTCACAGAATAAAGGTTGTTGATGAAAACATTTGGTCAGAGTTTCAGTCAGTGAAATTACCACTGGTGTTGTCAGAACATTGTTGTGACCAGAGATATTAAACGATCACAGAGTGTAAAAACATCACAGAATGATTCATGTTGTGATGAATCACAGCTGATGATCAGGAAACAGTTTATTGATCTGGTATTGATTATTAATGTTGGGCTACAGAAGCCTGAAAATAAAATCTAGTCAAATCATTGGAAACAGAATCAGGTTGGTTGTTTATCAGCGTCAGTCTGTCTCCATGGTTACTAACATGGAACCTGATACTGAGTGTGACTCTGACCAGCAGGGGGCAGTCTGATCTCTCTCACAGTATTCACAGTACCATATGATCCATCATCATCAGACTCACTGAGACATTTACACACGTTCAATATAGTCAATTTAATTCAGATCAGTAATCAATAAATCTGTGCTCTGCAGTGAAATCAGATACTCTAGTACAGTAACTGAGTAAATGTACTTATACTGTATCAGTTTATCTGTTAACAACCTGTCTGTCTGTGTGTGTCAGCTGGTCTGGGCAGGACGGGCTCTCTGATTGGCTGTTACCTGATGAAACATTACCGCTTCACGGCAGGTGAGGCCATCGCCTGGATCAGGATCTGCAGACCGGGCTCTGTGATTGGTCCGCAGCAGAACTTCCTGGAAGAGTGAGTCACAGATTGTTTCTTCTTCTTCTCTCAGTGTTGTAGTGACCTCAGAGGACGATCAATAACTGCAGTGATCAGATCAGCTGATTCTGATTGACTGGACAGATCTCAGGCTCGTTAATGAAGCAGTGACACAGATGATGACCTTCATCATCAGCTGACGACATGTTGTGTAGTTTAACGTGTGTTGAGCAGCAGGAACCTGCAGAGTGTCAGCTGATCGTCCAACAGACACACTGCTGAAACAGCACTTCTCACTTCCTGTTCCCGCTGCAGTAAAAGCCTCAATCAGCATCTAACGAATGTCAAAGAATAACAACACAACAGTACAGTGTGTGTGTGTGTGTGTGTGTGTGTGTGTGTGTGTGTGTGTGAGTGAGTGAGTGAGTCTGCTTCAGCTCCTTCATGTCCAGAGTCTGTCAGAGGACCTGGTACTGCAGTATAAGGGCACAGTAGCTGCTCTGTAGCCAGTCGATTGGTTGATGGAGGGAAAACATCTGCAGGTGACCTCTGGATGAACAACATCTCACCTGTTTTGTGTCCACCAAAGAGTTTTATTACTTGACACAGGTGGTGACATTAACACTGGTCCAGGACAGGTGAACTCTGTGTTCAGGCAGCTGGAAAATAAACATGCCGTCCTCTGTAAATAAAGTGCACACTGTAACACTGGGAGCGTCCAGCTGAGTCTGCACCAGTCTGTCTCACCACCAGCATCACACAGGACTGATGATAAACATCTGATGTACTGGACACTACAGACGGTAGGCTGGGGTTGATGATGTCATAAACCACATGACGTCACTGAGGTTAGATATCTCTGTCAGGCTGCATGTCAGAGAGAGGGGCTGTACACATGCTGCGTCTTTAATTGCCTGGAAAACACAAGGTCAGGCGCCGTGTGCAACTCTTGTGTCTACTCTCTAACTTTCAAGAGCGCAGCGGAGAAGAAAGAAGAAAACAAAACACTAAGAGGACCTGGACCTCTGACTCTGACCTGGCTATTGTGACATGTTAACCGTGGTATGAACGTCTGTGAGGGTGTCAGCAGACACAGAGAAACCATTTGGAGAGCAGCTGAAACCATCAGTGGATTAATCACCATGATAGCAGAGATCAGTCAGTGTGTTTCTGTCACTGAGTCTCTGACACTACAAACATCATCAATACAGTCGTCCTGTGACAGAGTCTATTGGTGGGTTATAACGACGCCTTTACCTGTAACAGGTGTGTGTGTGTGTGTGTGTGTGTGTGTGTGTGTGTGTGCGTGTTCACAGGAAGCAGGCAGCACTGTGGTTGCTAGGAGACAGCCAGCGTTCCCAGAAGGCCAAGATGGAGGAGAGGGCGGTGTCTCACCTGATCACCAATATGGACGACCTCAGCTTGAACTCCGCCCACAACAGCAACAGTCTACACGAGGTCATAAACACACACACACACACAGACAGACTGTCTTTCAGTTGCTAGGAAACAACATCACTGTTCCACATAGACTTCCTGTCCAGCCTCTGCTGCTCATTATTCTCAACCAAGCAGTAGCCTCTTGATCTATACTGTGGAGGGAGACTACACCTCCTTTTATTCTTTGGAGAGGGCAGGCTTCAATAATATGCTCCATGGTTTGCTCCTCTCCACAAGCACACAGTGGGCTCAGGCTGCTCCCCCGTCTGTGAAGGCTGGCCAAGCAGGGACCTTGACCAGTCCTTAATCTGTTCAAGGTGGACCACTGTCTCCTTGGGAGGTTGGTGCAGAGACTGGTTGAGTCGGGTCTGACACTAGATGTTTGTTTGGGATGTCTTTAGATTCCCATTCAGTCACCCAGGCAGACAGGGCATCAAAGTCAGTGGGTGGGGGGGTCCTTCCAAATTGGACATCTAGATCAGAGACGAGCAGGCGGTGAGTTGAAGATGTCTCTCAACTCAACTCAACTCAACTCAACTTTATTTATAGAGCACTTTAAAAACAACCACAGCTGAAACAAAGTGCTGTACAAAAATAAAAACATAAGACAAACAATAAAAACAATAAAACAGTAAAACAAGAGCAGAGTCTCATGCTGGGTTAAAAGCCAAGGAGTAAAAATGGGTTTTAAGACTGGTTTTAAAAACGGACAGTGAGGGGGCCAGTCTAATGTGGACAGGTAAATCATTCCACAATCTGGGGGCCGCCACAGAAAAGGCTCTATCCCCTCTGAGCTTCCGCTTAGTCCTCGGTACATCCAGGAGCAGCTGATCAGCTGACCTGAGGCACCGAGCAGGAGCGTAGGGATGAAGCAGCTCAGAGAGGTAAGGTGGGGCGAGACCATTTAAAGATTTAAAAACAAATAAAAGAATCTTAAAATGAATTCTAAAGTGCACGGGCAGCCAGTGAAGGGAGGCCAGAATGGGCGTAATGTGTTCCCTCTTACGTGCTCCAGTTAGTAGCCGAGCAGTGGCGTTCTGAACCAACTGGAGACGTGCGAGGGAAGACTGGCTGACTCCAAAATAAAGTGCGTTACAGTAATCCAGCCGGGACGTGATGAAGGCATGGATTACTATTTCAAAGTGCTTTTGTGCAAGAAAAGGTTTAACCTTTGCCAGCGTGGATTGGTAAATGGGGGGAGTCTTTGACCTTTTGGAGCATCCTATAGGTGGAGCCAGGGGAGCGGTGTTGAACAAATAATCCCAGTTGTGATTCACATAGTGGAGTTACGTTGGGTGTCTACGTGGTGTGTGTGGGGTGACCTGGACCAGACGGGCACAGTATTCTGCTGCATAATATGACAGGGCCAAAGCTGAGGAGCGCACTGTGGGGGCTGCTGTGCCCCATTTTGCACCTGCAAGTTTGCGGAGGAGGTTGTTTCTGGATTTCACCTTTGCTGCTGTTCCTTTAAGGTGTTCCTTGAATGACAGTGTCCTGTCCAGAGTCACTCCCAGGTTTGTTGGATTAGGGGCGTGTCTGAGTCGATGTCCACTCAGTCTGATGTCCAATTTTTTGGCAGCTTCTGAGTTTCGAAGATGGAAAACACTAGACACTGTTTTTGCTGGGCTTGTTTGTAGGCGCCAGGCTTTGCAGTACTGCTCATTAGCATCACGTGAAACTCTGAACTTTAGTCGTCCTGAACATGAACACGCTGAGTGGGAAATGGATTCATCAGTTTAGGACCCTGCTGCTCAGTGAGAGGTTGTTTCCTTCAACAAGGTTCAAACTTCATGTTAGAAATACAAGTCACAGAGCAGACACTGTGGACACTGTGCCCTCAGGGATCAATGAAGTATTTCAGATTCTGGGTCTGATTCTGGGTCGGTGGAGCTCACTTCATCACAGCTTCACTTTGTCGTGGAGAATAAAGATGACACACCAACGCTCCTCTCTTCCTCTGTTGACTGCGACTTGTTCAAGCTAATGATCGCTAGCTAACCTGTCATCTTTATTCTCCACAGCAAAGTGAAGCTGTGATGAAGTGAGCTCCACAGACCCAGAATCTGAAACTCTGTACTCTGTAATCTGTACTCAGGCAAATGCACAAAGTCACATTTCTGTGCTCCAGCCAGAACCTGCTTTGCGGCTCCTTTAAATTAAGAAGCATAATCGAATATTCAGAATTTGACTCGTGAGCTGCTTTCGCTGCCACAGATATTTTACCAGCAGTGCTGCTGGAGTGAATTCAGCTATTTTGCAGCTCTGGCAGCTTTTGGTGTGAACGCACAGTAAATGTAGACAGACACATTTTGTGAAATGACAACATGTGGACAGAACTGTTTTTTAAAACGGAGGGAAAATATCTGTTAACAAAAATATCTTTATACGTACAAACAGGACCTAAAGTGTTTCAGATGATGTTAAAGGTCATTAGTGGCTGGTCAGGAAGTCTACATGGAACAATGATGTCAGTCTGTCAGCTGGGACATGTTGGTGGTCTCATGATGCGTTTGTTTTGTCCTCCAGAGTGAGACATTGGACAGCAGACCGGGGCTGACTCAGGGAGACAAACTGAGAGCCTTAAAGAGCCGGCGTCCCCCCCGCCCAGCCACCACCGGAGCTCTCAGGTACCACGTCAGATCCTGATCATCCTGATAACAGAAATGTATCATCGTTATTTTATCGTGTGTTTTATTGTCGTCCCATTGATTTAAGATTTGAGTTTGTTTGTAACGAACGTTCAGAGAGGGCGGAGTCTGAATCCTGATGTTTTTCTTTCAGAGTGGAAGAGATGAAGACGCACAGCAGGTCGGCCTCGCAGCCGCTCAGGTAATCAATCAATCAATCAATGCTGCTGCATTCTGAATTAGCTGGAGAGTTTTTAAGGACTTACTAGAGCTACCTGATAATAGCGAGTTACAGTAATCCAGCCTAGAGGTAACAAAAGCGTGGACCAATTTTTCTGCATCTTTTTGGGTCAGGATAGGCCTAATTTTCGCAATATTACGCAGATGAAAAA
>NC_065515.1:2988291-2993252 GCF_006386435.1 Epinephelus moara
CTGTCCCATCTGTCCCTCAGTCTGGACTGACAGGACAGACTCAGGTAACTGTCCCATCTAACCCTCAGTCTGGACTGACAGGACAGACTCTACCTGTCCCATCTATCCCTCAGTCTGGACTGACAGGACAGACTCTAACTGTCCCATCTGTCCCTCAGTCTGGACTGACAGGACAGACTCAGGTAACTGTCCCATCTAACCCTCAGACTGGACTGACAGGACAGACTCTACCTGTCCCATCTATCCCTCAGTCTGGACTGACAGGACAGACTCAGACTCTACCTGTCCCATCTATCCCTCAGTCTGGACTGACAGGACAGACTCTAACTGTCCCATCTATCCCTCAGTCTGGACTGACAGGACACATTCAACACTGAAAATCAGCTTTACTCGGTCGTCATTTTGATCAAACACATAATGAGTTATTTGATCAGTTGACTGAAGAAAAACTGTTACTACATCAGTTGTTTTACTGATATGTCATTGTTCAGACACAAAGTGAATCTGATCAGATTCAGATCAATACATGTATTGATTTGTGTCACTGTGTTCAGACTGTCGATGGGCGTCGGTCAGGGCCCCTCCTCCCCCCTCAAGTCCTCCAAATTCACAGCATCCTCTGCTTCTGCTGCCGCCAAGAGGATTGGAAGAAGTCCATCATCAACGGCGGCCAACATCAGGAGGTCAGTGTTCTCGCCCACTTCCTGTCTGACTCACCCGACTCCATTCACTCAGTACGTTTACATGCACGCAGTAGTGGAGCTAAGCCCATAGCTCGGCTAATCAGTCAAGTCGGACTTCTCGTCTTGTCTGAGTACACATGCAGAAGAGAAAAATGAATTTCTGACCAAGTACATCTGACTCCGCCTCAATGGGCGGCGCTGTGTCCTTTTTAATATAATGTGTATTGAACTAGTTCCTGCTCTTGTTCAGAAACTTTTTAAAATAAATCTGCGTTTTGCGTTTTCCTTCCATCCATAAACTTAGAAAATGTTTAGCTCCGTTAGATGGCGGAGATGACTGTAGTTTCCTCGTCGGTCCAGAAGTGCGTCTTCAGTCTCCATGGTGTTTGTTTGTGTGTTTTTCCGGGAGATACTGATCTGCTGCTACATCACCTCCTTCCTCTTCCAGGTGAAAGCCTGTGAAAGTAAAAGTGGTGCATGCCGAGTCCGACTCCAGTCGCACTGAGTGGATACATGCAGCAGTATTATTATCTGGGTGTATTAGTGGAGCTACGGATAGGTTCTGTTAGACTGAGCTGATAATTTGATTTTCTCAAGCTGCATGTAAACGTAGTGACTGTAGTACCTGACAGTACTAATGCTCATCAGTAATCATTGGTGCTGTTAAACCTAAAACTCGTTTTATCTGTTGATACGAACAGACTGTGGTATTTGTTAGTAGTGACACACGCTGTACTAGTACAAGTTTCTTATAGTACTGATACACAGTCTGTAGCACAAACCAGAGTCCTGCAGGGGTCCATTTTTGAAAACCATCACCCGCCCATACACATAAGGCTCAGTACCAGAACTGGCCTGTCATCATGTCTCAATCAAAGCTGCACCCGTTAATAAAAGTCCAGTGACCCTCCACCCCTGATGAACCCCCCCCCAGGCTCCAGTCCCTCACATGAAGCTGGTTCTCCGTCTCTTTGACTGGATGGTGAAAACATTCAATCACTGCCAGGTTAGGAAACATGTTAGCATGCTCCTTCCACCACCATCAAACCTCCAAAGGATCCTCCTTGGGTGTCTTGAACTCCATGTAGGCTGCCACCTCATCTTCGGGCTGCAAAGTTTCATGGCTGGAGTCCTCCACGTCGGTGACCAATGTGACCACGGGGTCAAAGGTTACACTGGTGTCACTGACGTTCAAAATAAAAGCAACTGTCAGAATATTACTGCACATCTTTTTACTTTGGTTCATTCTGAAAAATAAAACATAGATTTTTGTTCTCACCTGCTGCCCGCCCACCTGGAGTTAACCTTTACCTGTCAGTTTATATATAGACATATTTTTACCTGTTACACAGCTGTCACCTGTCAGGTACCTGACCTGGTGTAGGACTCTGGTTCAGACCTGTCAGCCTGTTCGCATTTTAACATCAGAGTACTCTAACCTGTTTCCTGTGAAGTGACAGTTCACCAGAGACTCAGAGCTCAGAGAATCTTCCACCTGTAGAGCTGTGTTTCAGTGTAGATAGTTTCTGTGAGTCACTGAATGTTGGACATATCGGCCGTAGAGACGTCCGTCTTCTCCTCAGTGTCATCACTGCATCAGTGTCTCTGACCCGCTCACTCAGCAGAATCCACAGACCTTGTCTTGAGCACTTACATGTAGGAACTATTTTCCTTCGACCATACTACACCCGCCAACCATGTCACTGTGCAGAAGGAAGCGTGCATCTCCTGTTAGCTCACCTAGCATCACTGAGCTAGCTAACGTTACAGCTCAGCTGAGGAAGACACCATTGATGTTTACACCTCAGGCTGTCACGAGCCTCGCGTCCATGAGAAGTTCATGTTGATGACTGGTCGGCCGTCAGTGAGGTCTGTCACCCTGGTTGTGGGGATGTGTCCGGCACTGTTGGCCCTCGTCTTTGTGTTGTGTGTGTTTTATGTGTATGTTGTGTGTGTGTGTGTGTGTGTATATGTGTGTGTGTGTCACATTGTGTGTTTGTGTCTGCAGCTCTCGCTTGGCCAGCTCTCTCAGTGATCTTTACGCCGCCAACGTTGAGGAGGACAAAAACGCTCCGTACTCCTCTCTTCCTCCCTCCTCCTCCTCCCCTTCTTCCTCTGTGTCTCTCGGCCCCTCCCCCTCCCCTCTAGCCCCCCCCTCCCTGTGTCGCTATGGTAACGGCCCTCGCAGTGTGCAGCACGAGGTCAACAACAATGAAGGCGTGTACGCCGGCAGGCCGGGACCTCCCAGGGGCCCGGGGCCCTACAGTGCTCTGAAGGGCCCGTCAGGACGCTACCTCAGCCGGTCCATACCTGTAAGTCCTCTGACACAGCAGCAGCTCAACCCGCCCCTCTCTGCTGATTGGCTCTCTCTGTTCTGACATCATCGACACACTGGATGCAGCTGGTGATTATTTATCAATAAATTATAATGAGGAGTCAATGAGTTGTTTAGAGGATGAAAACATTACAGCATGTTGACACAGACATGAAGCTACAGCTAGCAGCTGGTTAGCCTAGCTTAGCATAAAGACTGGAAACAGATGGAAACAGCTAGCATGGCTCCGTCACCTCTCAGTGTGGGACTGTTCCTTTAACAGAGACACTTTGTTCTCTCGTCTAAAATCATCATCCGGTGTGTTTGTGATCTCACGCTGTTCCTTTAACTCGTTTGACTGCTGACAGACACAGACGTCACATGACCAGGTGTCAGTCATGGGTTTCACCTCGTCATCGTGACGTCTGTTCACTAAAGCTTCCAGTTTCACCTGAATGTTGATCTATAACTCTGATCAGATGCTGTTAAATCAGGACGGAGTGATTCATAAATCCTGTTGGACTCATATTCAACTGAAAAAACCCCAAAACACTCCAAAGTACAACTGTCAAATAATTTGTTTTAAATTGTGATTAATCCCATTTTTAAACACACATTAAAAACATTAAACACACATTAAACATACATTAAACACAGTGAACACACATTAAACACACATTAAACACAGTGAACACACAGTGAACACACATTAAACACAGTGAACATACATTAAACACACATTAAATACAGTGAACACACATTAAACACACATTAAACACGGTGAACACACATTAAACACACATTAAACACAGTGAACATACATTAAACACACATTAAACACAGTGAACACACATTAAACACAGTGAACACACATTAAACACAGTAAACACACATTAAACACAGTGACCACACATTAAACACACATTAAACACAGTAAACACACATTAAACACAGTGAACACACATTAAACACAGTAAACACACATTAAACACAGTGACCACACATTAAACATACATTAAACACAGTGACCACACATTAAACATACATTAAACACAGTGAACACACATTAAATCAATCAATCATCAATCAGTCAATTTTATTTATAAAGCCCAATATCACAAATCACAATTTGCCTCACAGGGCTTTACAGCATACGACATCCCTCTGTCCTTATGACCCTCACAGCTGATCAGGAAAAACTCCCCAAAAAAACCCCTTTAACGGGGAAAAACAACGGTAGAAACCTCAGGAAGAGCAACTGAGGAGGGATCCCTCTTCCAGGACGGACAGACGTGCAATAGATGTCGTACAGAACAGATCAGCATAATAAATTAACAGTAATCCGCATGACACAATGAGACAGACACAGTGAACACATATTAAACACAGTGAACACACATTAAACACACATTAAACACAGTGAACACACATTAAACACACATTAAACACAGTGAACACACATTAAACACATTAAACATACATTAAACACATTAAACACACATTAAACACAGTGACCACACATTAAACATATAGTAAACACAGTGAACACACATTAAACACAGTGAACACACATTAAACACATATATTAAACACAGTGAACACACATTAAACACGCATTCAACACAGTGAACACACATTAAACACAGTAAACACATTAAACACACATTAAACACAGTGAACACACATTAAACACAGTGAACACACATTAAACACAGTAAACACATATTAAACAATGAACACATTAAACACACATTAAACACAATGAACACACATTAAACACATTAAACACAGTGAACACACATTAAACACAGTGAACACACATTAAACACATTAAACAGTGAACACACATTAAACACACATTAAACAGTGAACACACATTAAACACACATTAAACACAGTAAACACACATTAAACACAGTGAACACATTAAACACATTAAACACAGTGAACACACATTAAACACA
>NC_065515.1:2993458-2995320 GCF_006386435.1 Epinephelus moara
ATATGATGTCATTTCCTGAGGCCGACAGCCTGCACATAAATTTGTACATGAGATTGCGTATTACAGCAGAGCAGTTCGGCACCCCAACATTCACAAACATCTCGCTGGCACTGCACCAACGGGGAAGCTTTAAAAGCATCCTCATGGCATCATTATAGGCCACATTTAGTCTCTGCATGTTTTTTTTTGCTATAAACAAGCCACAAATGGGCAGTGTACAGAGGAGTACAGTATGCTCTAAATAATGCTACCTTAACATGAGTAGTGCACATGCACATTAAACACACATTAAACACAGTGAACACACAGTAAACACACATTAAACACAGTGAAAACACAGTAAACACACATTAAACACAGTGAACACACATTAAACACACATTAAACATGGCTTAATAGAGACAGTTTCAAACACAAATCAGCTTCACTATAACTCGCAGCATTCTCAGACGAACACTTGTCTTTTTCTGGACACATTTTCCCACAAATACAACATGCTAACGTTATTAGCAGAAGCCTATGGCATTTTACGTTGTATAAATTAGCCTAGCAGCTAGCAGAGATTTCCTCTCTTCACATGAAGTCAGGATGAATCACACGTCAGTCTCTGTGATGAACTTTGATGCATTTTGGTCCTCAGGTCTGTGCTCATTCACTCAAAGACAACATGTTCAAACTGATTAACTTTATTGTGTTTGGTAAATGTGCAGGTTCTAATAAAGTTGTGACAGCAGCATGTTTACCTGTGTGTGTGTGACATCACCTGGTATTCTAACAACACTCAGAATTTGAACACTGTCGGCACTAACTGCTTGACGTTCGTCCTGCCTGATGAACCACTTCCTGTTTAGCTGTTGCTCAATAACCTTTGGATGTTTGTGGTGTTTACATGTTTCACATTAACTTCACTAACATGAAGCTGCTGCTGATCTGAGGAACACACCTTCTTCATCACCATCGTCATCGTCACACAGTGGAGAGAACTACACCTCCTCCTCTTCATCACCTCCTCTCCTTCCTCCCTGAAGGCTGAAACATTCAGACCTCATGTCTCCTTGTTCCTCCTCTCACCTGTAACTCAACTCCTGCTCTGTCATACAGGACAGAGGAGGTCTGAGGACTTCAGACGAGTTAAGAGGAGGGTAGAGAAGGAGGAGGACAGAGGAGGAGGAGGGCAGAGGAGGGCAGAGGAGGAGGAGGACAGAGGAGTTAAGAGGAGGACAGAGGAGGAGGAGGACAGAGGAGGGCAGAGGAGGACAAAGGAGGACAGAGGAGTTAAGAGGAGGACACAGCAGTCCGTCCTTTTATCAGAGCGACACACAGCTGATTAAACTGACACAGAGAACTCCTCTGATACTGTGAGAGACAAACAGACTGTACTCAGAACTACAGTACAGGTCTCAGTGTGTCCATACTGTCCCTGTCTCTGTCCCTATCCTGTCCCTGTCCCTATCCCTGTCCCTGTCCCCGTCTCCATCTCCGACTCCAACACCAACCCTGTCCCTGTCTCTGTCTCCGTCTCCGTCCCGTCCCCGCCCCCATCTCCGTCCCTGCCTCTGTCTCTGTCTCTGTCCCTGTCCCTGTCCCTGTCTCCATCTCCGAGTCCGACCCTGCCCCTGTCTCTGTCCTTGCCCCTGTCTCTGTCCCTGCCCCTGTCTCTGTCCCTGCCCCTGTCTCCGTCTCTGTCCCTGCCCCTGTCTCTGTCTCTGTCCCTGCCCCTGCCCCTGTCTCTGTCCCTGCCCCTGTCTCTGTCCCTGTCCCCGTCTCCATCTCCGACTCCGACCCTGTCTCTGTCCCTGCCTCTGTCCCTGCCCCTGTCTCTGTCTCTGTCCCTGCCCCTGTCTCTGTCCCTGCCCCTGTCT
>NC_065515.1:2996274-3000285 GCF_006386435.1 Epinephelus moara
CCCTGTCTCTGTCTCTGTCTCTGCCCCTGTCTCTGTCCCTGCCCCTGTCTCTGTCTCTGTCCCTGCCCCTGTCTCTGTCTCTGTCTCTGTCCCTGCCCCTGGCTCTGTCTCTGTCTCTGTCTCTGTCCCTGCCCCTGCCCCTGTCTCTGTCCCTGCCCCTGCCTCTGTCTCTGTCTCTGTCTCGGTCTCTGTCCCTGCCCCTGTCTCTGTCTCTGCCCCTGTCTCTGTCTCTGTCTCTGTCTCTGTCTCTGTCCCTGCCCCTGGCTCTGTCTCTGTCTCTGTCCCTGCCCCTGTCTCTGTCTCTGCCCCTGCCCCTGTCTCTGTCTCTGTCCCTGTATATTAAGATATATGACAGGTGTCTTTATGTTTTGTCTTTCAGTCTCTTCAGTCTGAGTACATCCAGTACTAGGTCAACAGGTCTGACCTGAGGAGGACACATTACCCATAACCCCCCTGTGAAGCAGCTCAGTGACTGAAGAGACTCTGTGTTCACGCCGTGTGTTAATGAGCACGATGTAAATATGATGTCATCATCCACATGAAGGACAAGAAGAAGAACAAGAAGAAGATATATTTGGATAAAGAGGACAGATTTTATATTTGTTATGAGAAGAAGATATTTTTGTTTTTATAAACTGACTCTCCGTTGTCATGGTTACAGTATTTACTTCCTGTCTCTGACCAGCAGGTTATTTTGATTGATTAATCTTTTGTAATTAACAGCAATAATAATAACAGTAGAAGAAGAAGGGACCCAAAAACTGAATGTCAGCAACTAAACTCAGGAAACACACCTCTGTGTGTGTGTGTGTGTGTGTGTGTGTGTGTGTGTGTGTGTGTGTGTGTGTGTGTGTCAGGGGGCGGAGCCAGTATCAGTTGACACCCACTCAGCCTTAAAGAAGCTTCTGATTGGTCATTTTGTTTATAGTGTCTGAAACAAAGTGGCTTCACTGTAGATTAGCTCGTTATGCTAACAGCTAATTGTTGTGAACAGTTGAGTGAGAGAGCGACCGACTCCTCGTCTCTCTGCTGTCGATCTAAACATTCGTTCATCATCCTGTTTACAGGACTAATATTATGGGCTGTTGTTTGTGTGTGTTGGCCGTCGGGTGACGACGCCGTCATAGAAACATGAAGGAATCATGTTAAATTTGAGTCGCTGCGACTGAAACCAGCTGAATGTTTGTTTAGTTTGTTGTAAAAGAAGTTATTGAGCAGTGGATGATGCGTTCACCGACCAGAGGAAATGTAGTGAAAGGGATTATGACCTTTACGAGCAAAAACAGTGAGGTTGATTTAAAGTAAGTTTAAATTTAAATTTTTTAATGATAAATTAGAAGATTATAAATGAAGTTTATCTGTGCAGGTAGTTTATTAAAAATATCTGACGTGTGTCTGTTAATTTTATTAATTTTGATTTTAAAGTTCCAACTGAAGGAAACATGAAACCAGAGAAGAATTTATACAGAAAATGTCGGACTGTTCCTTTAAATGTTTCATGTGTTTTTGATCATGTGACACCATGTCATGTCTGTCAGCTGATTGGCTGTGTGGAGACCAGCTGACTGTTGGACAGCTCTGATTGGCTGAAGGGTGGATGGTAAATGTTCTCATTAAGGAACCTCGATCAGATTGATCAGAAAATATTTTTAATGTTTGAGTTTTCTACCTCTGATGACATCAGCACGGTTTCTTTGTTAGTCACACGTGTCACAGACATGTCATAGACATGTCACACGCGTGTAGTGAGCCTTTCAGGAGGAAACATTAAGACTTCAACATAGAAGCTCAAGGGACCAACACAGGAAAAGGAAATGTTTGAATAAAACTCCAGTTTAGTCCTTAAAGGGAAAGTTTGTGTTATCAGCGTACGACTTCCTGTGATTCAGCTCACACCCCGTGTTAACCTAAACCTAGGACGGTATGATTCGGCATCAGCAGAGCTTCATGTGAGTCAGAGAGGAAACACTGACGAGAAGATGTTGGTCGTTGTTCTAGGTCAGCTAGCTAAATAGGTACCTCTGGTTATGGTCAGTAGTAGTTACCATGGTTACAAAGTAAACATGAAGCAGGCGTGTACTGATGACGTGATGAAGAAGTCGTGATTGGACAACAAACACATGACGTAAATTCCATTAGCTCTGTTTCACACTGCTAACTTTAGCACCAATTTTCAGAAGATAACAGCATATCAGACGCTAACCTGCTACAGAGCAGCAGCTAGCCCTGGGTTAAGGGAGTTAAAGGCTAACCTTTAACCCACTTTCTAATGGATCCCTTATCCCAGGGCTAAGTGCAGTGTGAAAAGGGCTAACAGCTTGCTTAGCCCAAGGCTACCAGCCTCCTTAGTGTGTGGCTAACAGTTTCTTAAGCCCAAGGGCTAAGAGCTCCCTTAGCTCGAGGCTAACAGCTCCTGTAGCTCGAGGCTAACAGCTCCTGTAGCTGGAGGCTAACAGCTCCTGTAGCTGGAGGCTAAGTACTGTGTAAACATGCTAATGTCAGTTGTGAATGTTTCTCTGAAGTGCCTCACCATGTGTCTGATGTTTGAGTCGTCAGCGGACGATCTTTCTCTGACGGACGAAGATGTTTGAGTGAAAAACTTTAATTTGTTGCTGATTCTTTATTTTATTGTTCAAATATTTGTTTAAAGGGAAAAGTTAGAAAATAACTTTTAGTTTTTATCTGAGACAAAATAAACAGATTTTTCTTCTGAAGCTGTTTCCTGTTTTAATGTCTGGCACACACACGATAAATACAGTCGTATTGATCTGAAGTCACGTCTCAGGTGTTTCAGTCTGATGTTTGATATCATTCAATACGTCTCATTTTAGATATATCAACAAATGAATATATATAATCTGTGACGCAGTTTATAAAGTTATATCTGAAACTGTCAGTTGATCGATTGATGAGTTGATCAGAAAATAAATCAAACATTCAAACATTTGATGGTTTCAGAGTTTCTTCAGAATAAAATGAATCATGTTGAACTCTGATTAAATCAATCAATCAATCAATCAGATTCATGGAGAAAATATATTGACATGTTTTTACCACAGGAACATTTTCAGGACTTTTATGGATCAATGTTTCGTCCTGTCATATGTATTAGAATATCTCTGACCAATCAGAACAGTCGATCTTAAAACAGGTGACAGAGAGAGGCAGCAGGTACAAACACCTGTCAGCTGTTAGTTAACGCCTGAGGATGATGTCAGCGGTCACACCTGTGTGTCTGCACGTTAATGTTGCTGCTCCTCAGCTTCCTGTTCACCTCTCAGGTCAGCTGACTGTTGGCTAACGGCGCCACTTATTCAGCACCGACTGAGAGGAACGCCGTCCCAGGCGCCAGTGATACTGTGGAAACATGGCGCCCGCCCTCAGGTCTCTCCTCAGGTCTCCCCTCAGGTCTCCCCTCAGGTCTATCCTCAGGTCTCCCCTCAGGTCTCTCCTCAGGTCTCTCCTCAGGTCTCCCCTCAGGTCTCTCCTCAGGTCTCCCCTCAGGTCTCTCAGGTCTCTCCCCAAGTCTCTCCTCAGGTCTCTCCTCAGGTCTCCCCTCAGGTCTCTCCTCAGGTCTCCCCTCAGGTCTCCCTTCAGGTCTATCCTCAGGTCTCCCCTCAGGTCTCTCCTCAGGTCTCCCCTCAGGTCTCCCCTCAGGTCTATCCTCAGGTCTCCCCTCAGGTCTCTCCCCAGGTCTCTCCTCAGGTCTCTCAGGTCTCCCCTCAGGTCTCTCAGGTCTCTCCCCAGGTCTCCCCTCAGGTCTCTCAGGTCTCCCCTCAGGTCTCTCCTCAGGTCTCCCCTCAGGTCTCTCCTCAGGTCTCTCAGGTCTCTCAGGTCTCCCCTCAGGTCTCTCAGGTCTCTCCTCAGGTCTCTCAGGTCTCCCCTCAGGTCTCCCCTCAGGTCTCTCCTCAGGTCTCTCCTCAGGTCTCCCCTCAGGTCTCCCCTCAAGTCTCCCCTCAGGTCTCCCCTCAGGTCTCTCCTCAGGTCTCCCCTCAGGTCTCTCCTCAGGTC
>NC_065515.1:3004293-3004395 GCF_006386435.1 Epinephelus moara
CACTTTTTCACACAGAGCCATGTAGCTTTGGATTTTTTTCTTCCTCATTAATAAAACCCTTCATTTAAAAACTGCATTTTGTGTTTACTTGTGTTATCTTTG
>NC_065515.1:3004424-3013245 GCF_006386435.1 Epinephelus moara
GGGGGCAAACACTTTTTCACACAGGGCCATGTAGCTTTGGATTTTTTTCTTCCTCATTAATAAAACCCTTCATTTAAAAACTGCATTTTGTGTTTACTTGTGTTATCTTTGACTAATGTTTAAATTTGTTTGATGATCTGAAACATTTAAGTGTGGAAAACATGCAAAAAAGTAAGAAATCAGGAAGGGGGCAAACACTTGTTCACACCACTGTATATAGGGGCGTCAGGTCAGTGGCTTAGTGGATAGAGCAGGCGCCCCATGTACAAGGCTATTGCTACAGCGGCCCGGGTTTGACTCCAGCCTGTGGCCCATTGCTGCATGTCATTACCGCCCCCCCCCCATATATATACATGTATATATATATATATCTTTATATATATATATATACATGTATATATATATATGTAAATATATATATATATTTGTGTGTGCGTGTGTGTGATGTCAGAGTTTATTTCTGCAGCACATTTCAGCAACGAGACAGATCAGAGTTCTACATGAGACACTGAAAACAACAATAAATGGACATTAAAATACAGTTTATTAAAGTGAAGACTGAGACAGGCAGAAAGTTCAATAATCAAAGTGTCAGATGAATCAATATTAGATTTAATAAAAACAGTTTGATTTCCTGCAGGTTTCACAGGAAGTTTATTAACATCCGATGGAGACAGGAAGTCCCCGTCCCACCCTCTGTTAAAGAGAGATGGACAATTAAAGACCCAACAACAGAGTTTATTATAGGCTATTGATTATTAGAGATGATTATCGATAATTACATTATAACCCAGACAATGTGCAGACGTGACCTTCACACAGGTGACACGAAACAAACGCACCTCGTTCATCAGTGAGAGTAACTCAGGTCACATGACTCCACGTCAGCCATCAGACTGATCAATAACAGACACTGTCTGTTATTGATCAGTCTGAACATCAATCAATCAATAATCAATCAATCAGAGGTCACTGCTGTGCTGTAAAACAAAAACACAACACTTGTTACATTTTCATTATTTGAATGATTTATAATAAAGTTTGAACAGTTTGAATTATTAATAAATAAACAGACAACAGGAAGTGAAAAAGAAACAATAAAAACATTTTATTGATCATATTTATCAGATATTTTAAAACCTGTTTTCATCTTTTGTTTCTTCTTCTGGATTTTATAATGAATCAGATTCTTCACTGATTTTCAGTGAAACAAACAGAAACAGATGATTTGATCAGAAACAAAGAGACGGAGACTTCCTGTCTGTCCTGCAGAGGGCGCCGTGGTCTCACATCTCTACAGAGAGAGATGGAGACATAAAGAGACAGGAGGAGGAGGAGTAGGAGGAGGAGACATAAAGGGGTTCAGAGGAGGCGTTTGGTTTCAGAGGATTTTACAGATCGAAGTGATTCAGTTGACACACAAAGGAGACGCTGCTGCTTCATTCATTCATGTATTCATTTATTCATGTCTTCATCAGAGCGTGTGACCCTGTGAGGAGTGAGATGTCTGTCTGCAGGATCTCTGTTCTCTCAGGTAAGACCTTTAATATCTAATATCAAATGTGAAACAGTGAATCATGAAAACACATGAAGACGAAGCCTCGTTTAACAGTCTGATCTGATGAACTGATGAAGGGATGAAGTGATGAGCTCAGTCTGAAGGGATGAAGGGATGAAGTGATGAGCTCAGTCTGAAGGGATGAAGTGATGAGCTCAGTCTGAAGTGATGAAGGGATGAGCTCAGTCTGAAGTGATGAAGGGATGAGCTCAGTCTGATGAAGTGTCTGTGAGCTTCAGACTCTGGTGACATGTTGGTTTATAATTTCTCTACATGTTCAGCGTCGTCGTCCTGAGACATAAAACGTGTTTCACAGTTTATTCTGACGGTGAAACAATCAGATCAAATTAAAATATTTCATTTTGAACATTTAAAAAGTGATAAAATAAATTACCACATATAGCCTGTGTAAACAAACAAACAAACAAACAAACAGGAACAGATCCACATTAAGCAACATAAATAAAAAGCAACTGTTGCTGTTAATCAATCATCAGTCAAACCAAAGAGTTGATCAGAGACAGAGGGTGAGCACAGTGATCACAGCTCAGTGTGTCAGTACTGATTATAGATCAGAGAGAAGATGAGGTGACTCCAGGAGGGGTCACAACCTGCAGGCTGAGAAACACTGAGCTGTGTGTGTGTGTGTGTGTGTGAGTTATCTGAAATAATATATTCAGATATAACTCCTCTGTTATCGCCAACATTTGGATCAATAACTGTAATTTAATTACATGTAACTAGTTACAGTTACATTCATTTGTACTTTAATCACCTAACTCACAGAACTGTGAGTCTGACGCTCTGATTAACAGACTGACACTGAACTCACCTCTGGATTTATAATTCATAATTATCTATAATTATAATTATCTGTTATTATTTAACTGCTGCAGTATTCTTCAGTTTGCCTCTTAATTATCTTTATTATATTTCTCATGTTTATTCTGACTCTTTGTCGTGAACATTACAACAGAATACATATTTATAACATTAGTTAATTCAGAGTTTAAAGCAGCTCATATCTGTATAACTGACACACTCACACTCAACACAGTGAAGACATATTTAAGTGCCACTGAAGTTAAGGTTTTTGGCTCAGAATATGAGAAAAGGATAACGGCCTTTTTACCATCTTTACCAAGAGTGTCTCTCCGTTAGTTTGGTGCTACAGTATTTACACTGAATCATTCAGCATAACGTTTGCCAACCTTTGTTATCTCTGCCATTACAGATAAGTTAATGAAGCTAAGCTCCAGAAGTTAACGTTAGCTTAACTAGAGCCCTTTGGACAACAGCTAACAATGATGTACGATCACCAAAGTACAAAACTAGAACAAAATAGGCTAATGAACTCCCAGCAAACAAGGTGACATGATGAACAACGCAGCTAGGAGCTAACGTTAGGCTAACTTTAGCTAACGTTAGCTAGAGATGTTAAAGATAACTTTATATTTCTTTCCAGCAAAGTGACAATATGTTGCCTCAAACACAATGTTGACTTACCTTAGAACAGATGTAGACATCATTGTTAATCTTATTCACGTTGAGTTGATGTTGTGGTCTAACGTTACCACACAACTTTATCCAAAGGAGACACTTTTCTCGGTTGAGATGTGGTTTAAAGTGTAAAAAATACACCTGGTCGCCCAGCCTCTCAGGATACCTTGTGTCAGAGTTGCATGTACCCCATGCACACCGTTTGACCATTTTTAAACTTCAAATCTCAGAAAAAGCTCATAAAACCAAACAAACTGACTTTCTGTAATGCATTTCAATGGACGTCCAGGCAGAGAATGTCCCAGTGTATGGGAATGGCTATACGCACTGTGATTGGCTCATCGTGTTTGAGGGCGGGGCTTAGCCATAGGTCAATTCTCTGTTCTTTATAACTGATCAGTTTACAATCCAGGATCAATAAAGTTTTTCCGACTCTGTACCTAGTTTCTCCTGAACACTGGACTTCACCTCGTCTTCTCTGCTTTATGTTCTATCAGTTATATATAAATAACTTTATTTATAATCAGCTTTCATACAGTGTTTAATAAAGTGTTTAATGATTCGGCAGCAGAGACAAACAGATCAAACCTGACAGTTACACTCATTCAAGGAGAATAATAACCGTCCATATGGAGACTAGAACAAACAGATTATGGGCTGTGTTATGAAGACATGTTTGGAGTCGTCATTTCAAGCTGAGCAGCAGCTCAGATGTTTTATAGAGACATCAGGAGCAGCTGAGGACCATCTTAGAGCTCCAGAGGGTGAGAGGCTGTCAGGAGCTCAGACACCTGCTGATCAAAAACCCCCAAATTATTAAAACTGAAAGTGAAACTGATCCGAACATAAGTTAAAAGAGTGAAGCTGCTGAGGAAACTGAACTGAAACTGAAAATATTATAATTAAAATCAAACTAATAAAAATATAAAACTGTAAAAACTCTGCTGTCGTTCAGTCAGACCAACAGGAGGAAGTGGAGACTCTGTCACGGACTACTTTCAGTGGCAGATTAATCCACACTGTATGAATGGACACGTTTCTGTCCTGTCATGTCCTGTCCTGTCTTGTCCTGTCCTGTCCTCTCCTCTCCTCTCCTGTCTTGTCCTGTCCTGTCCTGTCCTGTCCTGTCCTGTCTTGTCCTGTCCTGTCCTGTCCTGTCCTGTCCTGTCCTGTCCTGTCCTGTCCTGTCCTGTCCTGTCCTGTCCTGTCCTGTCCTGTCCTGTCCTGTCCTGTCCTGTCCTGTCCTGTCCTGTCCTGTCCTGTCCTGTCCTGTCCTGTCCTGTCCTGTCCTGTCCTGTCCTGTCCTGTCCTGTCCTGTCCTGTCCTGTCCTGTCCTGTCCTGTCCTGTCCTGTCCTGTCCTGTCCTGTCCTGTCCTGTCCTGTCCTGTCCTGTCCTGTCCTGTCCTGTCCTGTCCTGTCCTGTCCTGTCCTGTCCTGTCCTGTCCTGTCCTGTCCTGTCCTGTCCTGTCCTGTCCTGTCCTGTCCTGTCCTGTCCTGTCCTGTCCTGTCCTGTCCTGTCCTGTCCTGTCCTGTCCTGTCCTGTCCTGTCCTGTCCTGTCCTGTCCTGTCCTGTCCTGTCCTGTCCTGTCCTGTCCTGTCCTGTCCTGTCCTGTCCTGTCCTGTCCTGTCCTGTCCTGTCCTGTCCTGTCCTGTCCTGTCCTGTCCTGTCCTGTCCTGTCCTGTCCTGTCCTGTCCTGTCCTGTCCTGTCCTGTCCTGTCCTGTCCTGTCCTGTCCTGTCCTGTCCTGTCCTGTCCTGTCCTGTCCTGTCCTGTCCTGTCCTGTCCTGTCCTGTCCTGTCCTGTCCTGTCCTGTCCTGTCCTGTCCTGTCCTGTCCTGTCCTGTCCTGGTCTGGTCTGGTCTGGTCTGGTCTGGTCTGGTCTGGTCTGTCCTGTCCTGTCCTGTCCTGTCCTGTCCTGGTCTGGTCTGGTCTGGTCTGGTCTGGTCTGCCCTGGTCTGTCCTGTCCTGGTCTGTCCTGGTCTGGTCTGGTCTGGTCTGGTCTATCCTGTCCTGTCCTGTCCTGGCCTGGCCTGGCCTGGCCTGGCCTGGCCTGGCCTGGCCTGGCCTGGCCTGGCCTGGCCTGTCCTGTCCTGTCCTGTCCTGGTCTGGTCTGGTCTGGTCTGGTCTGCCCTGGTCTGTCCTGGTCTGGTCTGGTCTGTCCTGTCCTGTCCTGTCCTGTCCTGTCCTGTCCTGGTCTGGCCTGGCCTGGCCTGGCCTGGCCTGGCCTGGCCTGTCCTTTTCCTGTCCTGTCCTGGTCTGGTCTGGTCTGGTCTGGCATGGCATGGCATGGCATGGCATGGCATGGCATGGCATGGCATGGCATGGCATGGTCTGGTCTGTCCTGACCTGGTCTGTCCTGGTCTGGTCTGGTCTGGTCTGGTCTGGTCTGATCTGGTCTGGTCTGTCCTGATCTGATCTGGTCTGGTCTGGTCTGGCATGGCATGGCATGGTCTGGTCTGTCCTGGTCTGGTCTGTCCTGACCTGATCTGGTCTGGTCTGTCCTGACCTGATCTGGTCTGGTCTGGTCTGGTTCCTGCTCCTACTTTTAAACTGTTCAGATCTTTTCCACCAAAACAAACTGGTTCCGAACTGGAGACGTCGTTTCTCACCTGGAACCAAAAACATCAGGTTCACTTTGACCTGTGAACTGTGATGTCATCAGTGGGCGTGTCTTATTCTCCAGGTTAGTAACGTTAAGTAAGAACTCCTCAGAACAGAGAGCGTACAGTGTTCTCCTTAAAGGGGAACTAATGTTTTTTTTCAACCTGGGCTCTATTTTCCGATCTCCTTTTGTCTAAATGAGTGATAGGATGTTCAATATGTGACATTTCTCCAGTACAAAGCTAGGGCTGACCTGCCTGCAGCTATATTAAATAATAGGGCACTCAGACAGCGTCAAACAACGTCAAAATACGTCCACTAAAAGTGCATTTTTTCCACACAGATAGGCTCGGATTGTTAGTATAATTATCCGACAACATAACGGAAAGGAGAAATGAACGTCTGTGTTTACCTTTAGCTGGATTCAGACATGTTCCTCTGCCTGTTGCTGCTCCCTCTCTCTCCTCGTCCGCTCTTCAGTTTCAATGAGCTCTGCGTCCGTGTACGTCCGTGTACTCCGTGTTCAAATAAATACGGGCGCTCATCAAATTCAAATGGCTCATCCAGATCCAGTTGGTCAAAATCGGGTCAAAATTCAGCCATGACGACTCCAAACAGAGTAACTCCTGGCGTCTGTAAGGTCACTCCAGCGGTAACTTCCTACAACAACTCAAATCTCGCGAGAAGTGAGATTTCAGAGCCAGACTTTCACTCTCTGAGTGAGTGTTTTGACTTGTCACAACAAACATGTCCGAATTTTTACCTGATTTTGACCAACTGGATCTGGATGAGCCATTTGAATTTGATGAGCGCCCGTATTTATTTGAACACGGATCAAATAATAATCAACAATCAGTCACTTGGCTATGACTGTTTACTTCTGTTAAGCCACGCCCTCTGTCGATGTCACGTCCTTGATCACAGCGAACACACCAAAGTTCCAGGAATCATGAACAGAAGGTTGCACAAAACAAAACGCCTTAAGTTAAGATTTCCTTAAAGTCTGGGTGAAGGTTTTCTCAAAATAAAATCAGTTGCCCAAAAAATAAAATCAGTTGCCCAAAACACCCATAAGCCTTCCCCTTAAGGTTTCCTAAAAATGTTCCCTTAAGTATTTAAGGTTTTCTCCTTCTCTTGGTCTTAAGGAATCATTACACAAAAGACCTTAGCAACCAAAGCAAGGTAAAAAAAACAAAAAAACAAGAACCCTTAAGGTCCCTCAGACTGTCTTAACTCCAACACAAGTTTAAGAAGCTAAATGAGAGTTCTGAGACCAGGAGACATGTCTGATGTCACAGGAAGAAGAGACCTCTGAGGATAATTCAGCTCCTCATCAATCAACACTGAAGGAATTCTGACCAGGAGAAGTTTCAGATGTGAACATGCAACAGTGGTGCTGATGATGCGTTCACAGCAGACGGAGCTCTAGAAGTGTTACAAATTATTCATCACCTGAAACAGGAAGTGAAAACTCTTCAGCAGCAGCAGGTTGATCAGTGGATGTTTGTTTGTTTGTTAATGTTGTTGTTTACCTCCCCAGCTGTGCTGCTGATGTCATCGTGGTGCGTTCAGGGTCTGCGTGTGGACATGTTTCCCAGAAGGCCCCTGTTCAGACTGGGCGAGCGTCAGCAGCTGGAGTGTCGGGTCCAAGACTGTCCCACAATGCCGAGCGTGTCCTGGTCTCTGATGGGGGACCGACCGCTGACGGCGTCCATCATCACCAACAGAAGCCTCTCCGTGGTGACCTTTGACCCCGTCATGATGGAGCACGAAGGAGCTCTGCTGTGTCGAGTCAACTGTGGAGGAGACCAGAGGCAGGCCACCACGCCTGTGCACGTTTACTGTGAGTACACACATGCACTGTACATGTACCTGGACCGCAGGGCGGTGTCAGCGTGATGATGTCATCGTTCTCTTCCTGCTCCAGCCTTCCCATCAGCCCCTCTGATCACAGGCCAGGACCGCCTGCATCTGGGGGCAGAGTCTGTCCTCACCTGTCAGGTGTCTGATGTTTACCCCGCCGAGCTGCTGACCGTCAGCTGGCTCCAAGGAGATGCTGTCCTGCAGAGAATTGTTGGAGACGCTGGATTGCTCTCGGTGCGGTCTGAGTACAGGTTCACGCCTCAGGATCAGGACTCTGGAGGAAACATCAGCTGCAGCGCCACGCTGGACCTGCAGGACCTGCCAGCTGAGGACAGGGCCAGAAACACCACTGTTCCCCTAAACCTGCTCTGTGAGTCCTTTAGTCCTCTGTAGGTTAATCCTCTGTAGGTCAGTCCTCTGTAGGTCAGTCCTCTGTAGGTCAGTTCTCTAGTTCTTCAGTCCCTTGTAGCCTCTGTAGGTCAGTTCTCTAGTTCTTCAGTCCCTTGTAGGTCAGTCCTCTGTAGGTCAGTCCTCTGTAGGTCAGTTCTCTAGTTCTTCAGTCCCTTGTAGGTCAGTCCTCTATAGGTCAGTCCTCTCTAGGTTAGTCCTCTGTAGGTCAGTCCTCCAGTCCTCTGTAGGTCAGTCCTCTGTAGGTCAGTCCTCTGTAGGTCAGTTCTCTAGTTCTCCAGTCCCTTGTAGGTCAGTCCTCTGTAGGTCAGTCCTCTGTAGGTTAGTCCTCTAGTTCTCCAGTCCCTTGTAGGTCAGTCCTCTATAGGTCAGTCCTCCAGTCCTCTGTAGGTCAGTCCTCTGTAGGTCAGTCCTCTAGTTCTCCAGTCCCTTGTAGGTCAGTCCTCTGTAGGTCAGTCCTCTGTAGGTTAGTCCTCTGTAGGTCAGTCCTCTGTAGGTCAGTCCTCCAGTCCTCTGTAGGTCAGTCCTCTAGTTCTCCAGTCCCTTGTAGGTCAGTCCTCTGTAGGTCAGTCCTCCAGTCCTCTGTAGGTCAGTCCTCTGTAGGTCAGTCCTCTAGTTCTCCAGTCCCTTGTAGGTCAGTCCTCTGTAGGTCAGTCCTCTGTAAGTCAGTCCTCTGTAGATCAGTCCTCTGTAGGTCAGTCCTCCGTAGCTCAGTCCCTTGTAGGTCAGTCCTCTGTAGGTCAGTCCTCTAGTTCTCCAGTCCCTTGTAGGTCAGTCCTCTGTAGGTCAGTCCTCTGTAAGTCAGTCCTCTGTAGATCAGTCCTCTGTAGGTCAGTCCTCTGTAGGTCAGTCCCTTGTAGGTCAGTCCTCTGTAGGTCAGTCCTCTGTAGGT
>NC_065515.1:3013615-3017848 GCF_006386435.1 Epinephelus moara
TGATGTTACCTAAAGGAAGCATATATAGAGTAAACAGGATTGGTCCGAGCACAGAACCTTGCGGAACTCCAAAACAAACTTTAGTACGTAAGGATGATTCATTATGAACGTGAACAAACTGAAAACGATCAGATAAATAAGATTTAAACCAGCTTAGTGCAGAACCTTTTAGGCCAATTAAGTGTTCTGAGCATCTTCATTAGTCTGATGCATCCTCTTCCCTCTCTTCCTCCTCCTCTTCCTGTTCCTCCTCCTCAGATGCTCCTGTTGTCACGGCGATATCAGACTCCGTGTTGGTGATGGCCGGCTCTCCGCTCACACTCAGCTGCTCTGCGAAAGGAAACCCGGAGCCGACGATCACCTGGAGCTTCAGAGCTGCAGACAGCCGATCTGAGTGGAGGCGTGGAGGTCATATGCTGGTCATGTGGGCGGTGACTCTGTCTGATGCTGGATGGTACGACTGTGAGGCGTGGAACAGCGAGGGGAACCAGACCGCCGGGCTGCAGGTCACCGTTCACGGTGAGTGTGAAGCCCCTATTTCATTCACTCTCTCTGTAGCTGCTGAGCTCCACACTGACACACCTGTCGGCTCCTCCCACAGCTCCGCCCACCAACACCTCCCTCTTGGTGAGTCCAGGTGAGCAGGTGATGGAGGGTCAGCAGGTGACCTTTACCTGCCACTCAGACGGAGCTCCGCCCCCTACACTAGTACTGAGGAGGGATGGGGCGGAGCTTCAGAGGACTGACACCGCCTCCTCCTCGTCGCTCTCCTTCAGCCTCTCCTCCGCCCATCTGGAAGACTCCGCCCACTACCAGTGTGAAGCCTCCAACCAATACGGGTCCCAGCTTGTCACCAGCTCTGTCACTGTCACAGGTACTGGTTCCACTGGTTTCACTGGTCCCAGTTGTTTCACACTCTCATCTGTTCTGGATAAAATAACTTTGTTTGATTTTGATTTTATTCTGAAGGTTAGATTTCTGTCAGTTTTATTCTGAAACTCAAACTTCCTGTTTTAAAGCGCCAGTGTGTCAGATTCAGTGTCATCTGTCAGTGAGGATTACAGATTACAGATTACAGATTACAACCATCTGAAACTTTTCCTGGACAGAATTCCTTCAGTGTTGATTTTGAGGAGCTGAATTATCCACAGATGTCTCTTCCTCTCAGAACAAACAGAGCAGCTGATTGACACCAGGAAACACTCTGAAGGAACAGGTTCAGGTTATAAACCAGTGTTTCTCTGTCGCTGCTGATTATGAACACATGAATGTCCCCACATAGAGTCAGTGTTTGGTTTGTCCACTCTGGGCTACTGTAGACACATGGCGGTGCAACATGGTGATCTCTGTAGATGAGGACCTGCTCTCTATGTAGATATAAACAGCTCATTCTGAGATAACGAAAACACAACCATTCTGATTTTGAGCTGATTAAACATCTGGCTGAGGCCCCTGTCTGCGAGCTCTTCAGCTCCCACCTCTGGAAGAGTTTCTCATGCATCCCGGGGGGTTGGGGACATGAAGTCTGAGTGGTCCATGTTCAAAGCCTCCATTGTGGAGGCGGCTACTAAAAGTTGTGGTCAGAAGGTTGTTGGTGCCTGTCATGGTGGCAACCTGAGAACCTGCTGGTGGACACCAGCAGTGAGGGAGGCCATCAGGCTGAAGGAGGAGGCCTTTCAGGTCTGGTTGGCCCAGGGGTCTCCTGAAGCAGTAGAGAGGTACTGGGTAGCCAGATGGGCTGCATCTGTGGTGGTCGCCAAAACAAAACCTGGATGTGAGAGAAGTTCAGAGAGATGACAGAGCCTCAGGATGGGAAAGTAGGGCCTGTCTCAGGCTGTGTTCAGCAGAGAAGAACTGCTGACCCAGACTGGGGATACTGTTGAGCAGTGGGAAGAGCACTTTGAGAAACTCCTGAACCCGGCTATCATGTCCTCCATGGAGGAGGCAGAGTCTAAAGAGTCGGGGGAACTCTCGTCCATATCCCTGACAGAGGTCTCTGAGGTAGTCAGAAAGCACCTCAGGCTCCATGTGTGGATGAGATTCACCCTGAGATGCTGAAGGCTCTGGACACTGTTGGGCTGTCTTGGTTGACACACCTTTTCAGTGTCACGTGGAGGTCTGGTACAGTGACTGTGGAGTGAGAGACCGGGGTGTGGGTTCCTGTTTTTAAAGAACAGGACCGCATGGTGTGCTCCAGTTACCAGTAATCTGTTGGACCTCAGATTCAGGAGGAGCAGCGTGGAGTCCGTCCTGGTTGTGGGACAGTGGAGCCCATCTGGTCTACATGTGCTTTGTGGACTTGGAGAAAGTTATGACCATGTCCACTGGGGAGACCTGTTGGGGGTACTGCAGGAATACCGGGTACCAGGGTCGCTGCTAAGAGCCATCCAGTCCTTGTAAAAGCAAAGTGAGAGCTGTGTCTGAATACTTGGCATAAAGTCAGACACGTTCTCGGTGGGTGGTGTTCCTCCATCAGGGTTGTCCCTTGTCTCTGCTGCTGTTTGTGATATCCATGGACGGGATTTCGAGGTGCAGCCATGGGGAGGAAAGGGTCCGGTTTAGGGACCTCAGAATTGCATCTCTGCTTTTCACAGATGATGTGGTTCTGTTGGCTTCATCACACCGTGACCTCCAGCATGACCTGGGGTGGTTTGCAGCTGAGTGTGAAGTGGTTGGGATGAGAGTCTCCAAATCTGAGGTCATGGTTCTCTACTGGAGAACGATGGATTGTTCCCTCTGGGTTGGGAGAGAGTTACTGATCCAAAGAGAAGGAGCTCAGGTATGTCTGGGTCTTGTTCACAGTGAGGGTAGAATGGAGCGTGGGATGGATCAGCAGTTTGGTGTGGCGTCTGCAGTGATGAAAGCAATGCACTGGATGAAGAGGTAGCTGAGCCAGAAGGCAAAACTTTCCATTTCCTGGTCCAGCTCTGGGTAGTGACTGAAAGAATGAGGTCACAGATACAAGCGTCTGAAATGAGTTTCCTCTGTAGGGTGTCTGGGCTCAGCCTTAGAGATAGGGGGAGGAGTCAGACATCTGGATGGAGCTCGGAGTAGAGCCGCTGCTCCTTCATGTTGAGGTGGTTCAACATCTGATTAGGATCCTCCTGGTCCAGCTGGTAGGAGGCCCCGGGGCAGACCCAGAACACACTGGGGGGATTATAGATCTCATCTGGTCTGGGAACACCTCGGGTACCTCCAGGAGGAGCTGGAAAGTGTTGCTGAGGAGAGGGACGTCTGGAGCACTTTGCTCAGCCTGCGGCCCCTGAGACCCGGCCCTGGATCAGAGGATGACAATAGACTGATGGTTTTTCTTTAAAGAAAACATAGTTATTATATTATTTTCAGTTTCTGCCAGTAGACGTCCATCTGAATGGACACACTGGACCTTTGACATGATGAAAGTTAAAATGTTTATAATGTTAATGATCAGTTTAACATTCAGTCTTTGTGTCGTCTGGTCAGCTCATCCTCTGCAGGTGGACCTGAGTTCTCACGTCTCTGCAGCAGAGCGGGGTTCATGTCTGCTCCTCACCTGTAGAGCCTCCGGATGTCCCCACCCTCCAACCCTCACCTGGAGGAGGACAGACCAGAACCAGACCGTCCTCCAGAGGATGGACCAGAACCAGACTGTCCTCCAGAGGATGGACCAGAACCAGACCGTCCTCCAGAGAATGGACCAGAACCAGACCATTCTCCAGAGGACAGAACAGGACGGACTGTCCTTGCTCCGTGTGCAGGACCTAGACCTCCAGGATCAGGGAGGATACAGCTGTGAGGCCGAGTGTGGCTCTGTCATCAGAACTGGATCCATCCAGGTCCATGTCTACTGTGAGTCTGAGACACCTGAGACACCTGAGCTCATATCTTCATTGCATCATTAATGACATCATCATTTCATAGGGTGGCTCAGAGAGAACTAATATCTGCAGTTAAATCTGAGCACCCATCAATTCAATTCAATTTTATTTATAAAGCCCAATATCACAAATCACAATTTGCCTCACAGGGCTTTACAGCATACGACATCCCTCTGTCCTTATGACCCTCACAGCTGATCAGGAAAAACTCCCCCAAAAAAAACATTTAACGGGGAAAAAAACGGTAGAAACCTCAGGAAGAGCAACTGAGGAGGGATCCCTCTTCCAGGACGGACAGACGTGCAATAGATGTCATACAGAACAGATCAACATGATGAATTAACAGTAATCCGTATGACACAATGAGACAGAGAGA
>NC_065515.1:3018803-3030997 GCF_006386435.1 Epinephelus moara
AGTTAATTGATTACTTTCTTCTGGCTTCATAGATAAATACAACTGTGTATCATCCGCATAACAATGGAAATTTACAGAGTGATTTCTAATGATGTTACCTAAAGGAAGCATATATAGAGTAAATAGGATTGGTCCGAGCACAGAACCTTGCGGAACTCCAAAACAAACTTTAGTACGTAAGGATGATTCATTATGAACGTCAACAAACTGAAACGATTAGATAAATAAGATTTAAACCAGCTCAGTGCAGAACCTTTTAGGCCAATTAAGTGATCCAGTCTCTGTAGCAGAATTTGATGGTCAATTGTGTCAAACCCTTAATTACACAACACCTCTGATGTCCAGACTCAGACTTCCTGTCCGATGATTAGACCTGATGTTCTGATTTACCTGCAGACGTCTGGACTCTGACTCAGAGTCTGTGAGGAGCTCAGATCTGAATCATCAGGATTACATCTGATCCTGAGACATTCCTGCAGGTCTCACGGGGTCTCGAGGGGGGCGGTTAGAGTCCATCAGAGTATGTTTAAATCCTGGACTTGAGTCTTCCTGTTGGTCAGAGCAGAGAGGTCAGAGGTCACAGAACTTCACGCTGTTCGTCGAGTGTTGTTTCAACACTTCCTCACACTGATCATTAATCTGATCTGAGGAGGACACACTGCAGCGCTCTGACCGACAGGAAGTGCCACAACACACACACACACACACACACACACACACACACGCACACACACACACAAATCCTTCCAGTAAGACTCGGTGCTGTCCTCCCCCACAGAGACAGAAACAAACAGTGTTTCTCTTCACTGACTCTGAATCAGTTTGTCTTGTTCTGTCAGGACTTCATAAAGTTAAAGACTCAATACAGGAACATTAACTCCTTTAAACTTCATCACACACCCACTGACGGACATTAAATCACAGGATGTCCTCACTTAAGAATGGAGAACAAGAGAGACGGAAAGAAAAGGTGGTGACTCGGTATGTTTTCATCTGAAGCTGTCATAAAATCTGTTCCTCAATAACTCTACAAGTTATTATATTATTTCATGTTGTGTTCAAACCCAACGTGATGCCAATTTTCACGTCACGTTACGCAAGTTTGAATGCCAGAATATTTTCTGTTGACTCTCGTCATACATCGCTGACTCGATGAATGAATGAATGAACTTCCACCAGTACGTCCTCAGCATCATATGTCCCTGGAGGATCTCAATGCTGATTGGCTATCATGGTGCAAATTAGTCGCTGAAGTTCAGATTTTTCAACTCTTGCAAATAAACTTTTGACGCGAAATCGAGCAACTCGCTTCATTCACGCTGCTTAATTAGCGTACTTCACATCCATCGCGCCGCCCAGCGAGAATTTGTGTCATGTCTTTCAAAAACACAAATCATCAAATGATTATAAATCATAAAACGATCAACAGGATGTCACTGAAACAGGAAGTGATGTCGATGATTGTTCTGCTCCGTGTTAACATCTCTGTTCTGATGTTTTTCACCAGCGTTCCCATCTGATCCGGTTCTGGAGGATCCTGGTCCTGTCCTGCTGGGTCAGGAGGCGGTCCTTCACTGTAACGTAAGCAGTGTCTTCTCAGCCAATCAGATGAGGATCCTGTGGCTGTCGGGGAACATGACACTGATGTCAGAGTCCTTCAGGTTCTCCGGTTCCATACAGAATGTCTCGTCTGTTCTTCAGCACCTGGTCCAGGAGGATCAGCAGGTTCTGACTTGCAGGGCAGAGCTGCTGATGGAGGACGGAGACGTGTGGAGGTCCAGGATGACCAGCGTCCCCCTGCAGGTCCACTGTGAGTGTCTGAGGACATGACGACTTCCTGTTAAAGACTTAAGGCTTTTATTGCGAAGCAGCTGCAGGAAGTGTTGATTTAGGTTTCGATAATCTCAGGTTCAGGTTTTAATAATCTCAGGTTCAGGTTTTGATAATCCCAGGTTAAGGTTTTAATAAACCCAGGTTCAGGTTTTGATAATCCCAGGTTAAGGTTTTAATAATCCCAGGTTCAGGTTTTGATAATCTCAGTCCTGGTCTGTGTGTGTCTCAGATCCTCCGAGGAGAACCTCCCTCTCAGTGAGTCCAGGTGAGCAGGTGATGGAGGGTCAGCAGGTGACCTTTACCTGCCACTCAGAGGGAGCTCCGCCCACCACATTGGTGCTGCGGCGGGATGGGGCGGAGCTTCAGAGGACTGATCCCACCTCCCCATCACTCTCCTTCAGCCTTTCGTCAGTCCAGCTGGAAGACTCTGCCCACTACCAGTGTGAAGCCTCCAACCAGTATGGGTCCCAGTTGGTCACCAGCTCAGTCACCATCACAGGTACTGGTTTACTTTGACTTCTTTGACTCCAGGTCCTCCTTCACCTCATCCACATGACCCTGGGGTGGAGTGATGATGTTACACTGTGAGGCTAAAAACACTGAAGACTGTAGTGGGCCGAGGACAGAGCCCTGTGGGACTCCATATAAAGACTTGTGCTGTTTGTGATGTTGCTGTTTCCTTGTTGTGACGGACATTATCTGACGAGTTGACCTCTCACTCCTTCACATGACGCTGTGGACAGAAATAACCTCTGACTCCACAGCTGAGTCATGTGTCCGACACTCAGAGCCTCCAGCTGTTGTCAGACGCTGACAGAGACCAGGGCCTCAGCTATAGATTATTTTCATGTTTGTTCAATATTTTCTTGATTAATCGATGAGTTGTTCAGTCAGTAAATGTCAGTCAGTGTTTCTCAAAGCCCTGTACGACGTCCTCAGATGTTTGTCCTCAAACCAAAACTCTTCAGTTTACAGAATATTTGCAACAGAAATTATTCACATTTAAAAAACTTGAACCAGAATTTTGACCGTTTTTTTTTTATTATTAAAAAACTACTATACTAAAAAACTAAAATACTCGGACTGATTAATCAACTATAGAATTAGTTGGCGATTCATTTCATATGTGATAACTAACGGATGACTGATTGGAGCTGGTGTGGACTCTGTGAGTCTCAGTGACGAGACATGACGTCCATTTTACTGTCCGTCCCAGATGTTTTGTGGTGTGATGACAGCTGAGCTGTTTGAGACTTTGTGACGACGCTTTGGTTTAAAAATGTTTTTTAAATGGTGTATGACGGTGAATCTTTCAGTTTGTCTGAAAAACAGCATGTTTGTAACGTTCCTTAAAATAAACTAACAGGATACAAAGTTTATCAGAACAAGAAGTGGACAGGGTCCAGGATCAGGTGAGGACGTGTCGACTGAAGGTCAACGGGTTCAACTCAGCAGCTTCACAACATCACCTCCAAATATCACTGTTTTTATAACTTTAATGTTTATTAGCAGCCACAGCGAGGCTGTTAGACTCAGCTGAACCACTGCTGCTGCTAAAACTTAAACTAAAGCAGGTTTGAACAGAAACATTTTAGTGAAGTGAAATAAAACCAGACTTTTTTTTTTTAAATATATTTTTTGGGGCATTTATAACCTTTAATGGATAGTACAGACAAGTGTGAAAGGGAGAGAGAGAGAGAGGGAGTGACATGCAGCAAAGGGCCACAGGCTGGAGTCGAGCCCGGGCCGCTGCAGCAACAGCCTTGTACATGGGGCGCCTGCTCTACCACTAAGCCACTGACGCCCCAATAAAACCAGACTTTAGTAAAAACAAAAACAAAAACAAAAATGATTTTGTGCTCTGACAAAAATAAAATGAACTAAATTTAAAAATGAAAGTAAACAGGAAACGTCTTTTGTTTTAGTCTCAAATCAAAATGAAAATGACTGAATAACTGTAATGTGACATGTTAAAGTTCACCACAGTTTGACCTTTGACCCTGACTGTTTGTTTTCCCTCTATGTTTTCTCTTTTCAATAAACAAACATCAGTGTGAGAGGAACGTCAGTGTGTCTGCACCGACGACATCGGCCTGATAAAAATAATGTTATAGTTTGAGGAGAAGCAGTCGGAGCTGAGTCAGCACGTCGACCGTTCCAAATGTCACTGAGGTTAAAATCAGCGGTCAGACTGCTCAGAGCGAGGACAGACGGAAAAACAGAAAAGAGCACATTCAGATGTTCACCAGCTCCAACCCCGTCACTGTAAAGTCACTGTAATCTCACTGTGATGTCACTGTGATGTCACTGTGATGTCACTGCGTCACTAAGAGCTCCACAGCTGTGACCTG
Source organism: Epinephelus moara (assembly GCF_006386435.1). Classification (NCBI taxonomy): domain Eukaryota; kingdom Metazoa; phylum Chordata; class Actinopteri; order Perciformes; family Serranidae; genus Epinephelus; species Epinephelus moara. Next base: position 3,022,988 of record NC_065515.1, read on the forward strand.
ATTTGTCAGCTCTGTAACAAACACTGTGACAGGTTGTTACCACGATGAAGACAAACAGCTGACAGACTGACACAGTGTTGTGTGTTGTTAGATGAGGAGTGTGATGTTAGAACATGATGAAGACAAACAGTCTGACACACGTCCTCCCAGTCGTCTCTTCATCTCAGGACGAGGACGCTGGTGTTTGTCCAGCACTCTGCTGTTTAATCTCGAGTCTTCACAGAGACGTTGTTGTGAGTTTCCGTTCAGACTCCCTGCGACTGTTTGACACCATGAACCTCCTCCTCCTCACTCTCTGACTGTCTCACTACAGGAAACTGAAAACTGTCTTCATCCTTTAAACTACACACGTCTGAAAAACACGTCTCTGCAGTTCAGCAGCTGTTTCAGATTCAGTCTTTGGATGAAAATGTTGCAAAGTTTCAGTCACATGTTAATCCTGATGTTTTCCATCTGTTTTAATCTTTAAACTAATCCAGTGAGACTGATTTATGTATCAGAAATTAGACTCGAGGTTGAGTGGAGTCTTGCGGGGTGAAGCTGTGAAGTCCGGCGGCCGCTGGCTGTGAGCGGAGCTAACTGCTAACAGCTAACTGCTTACAGCTAACTGCTAACAGCTAGCTGCTAACAGCCACCGCTGCAACTAACAAACTCCACAAATCCATTCAGCAGTTCCACCATCCACAGTCAGACACACACGGCTGATTATTTACTGCTGAGTTACAGCTCACAACTCGCACCAACCCAAACATCCTGGTGCAGACTATTTACTGGAGTTTACCAGCCTGTCGCTCATCAGGCATCTGAAGATCATTACAAGCTGTCAGTGTCTGACAGCCCACCACCAACATTTACATCACGTCTCATCAACCAAAATCAAACACAGATTTCACGTTAGTTTTTATTATCAAGATCTATTTTTAGCTCGTCGTCGTCTCGTTTTCATCGTTGGAAAAAAGTTGTTTTCACCAAAAATGAACATTGCATTTGAGAGGATGAGAGCAGGACGATAATATTAGAGGCAGACAGAGAATACCGGTGACGGTTACAGTGGACGCTGTTTACCGTCCTCTGCGACGCAGTTTACAACCAGATGTTACGTAGTTCCGTCACACGAGAAGAAAACAGTGATCCTGACCATCAGTGGGATAATTACAGAAACACAAAATCATTTTATTCAGTTTATTTCATTCTTTGTAAACAATGTGACATCACCGTCACATCATGTTATCATGAATGTTTGGTTTAACCGTCAGACTGTTTGTTTGTTTGTTTGTGTGCCATCCAGAAGGTGTTTTCTATCTGTGTGATTGACATTATGCTTCTTCACTTCCAGAACATTTAGTCAACATGTTTTGTCTCTTTAAACAGGGATCAGACTTTACCCAGCAAGCAGTTTTTGGTTTAAAAAACGTCTAGTAGCCGTCTACATGAAGACCTGACGTCTAGGCTAAATCACGTCCAAAAAATGGAGATAAACATATTTTAATTACTGTTGACTCTCCATACGTGATTGAATATCATACCGCACGCCATCTGCAATGGCGAAAATTACATTTAATCAATTTCAAAATTAAATCGGCTAGATTTGGGTTACATGTAGCTAGACTAAATCGGAGCTAAATATAGCCAATACGTTTAAATCACGACTATTGCTTGCTGGGTAGAGTCAGGTGGAATGAAAACACCATTGAAACAGTATTTTTCTACACACCTATAAACTGTCTTCTGACAGGTTGAGTTATGAGCACACACTCACTGATCATCAGTTCATCCCTGTTTTTCAGAGGACAGAGGGACGTCTCTGAGGACAAGTGTGATCTGTGATATTGGCTTTATCAATAAAACTGGATTCAATTTGAAAGTCTCTAAATCTTGAACAGCTCATGTGAGACACCTGTGAGACACCTGTGAGATACCTGGCAGACACCTGTGAGACACCTGGGAGACACCTGTGAGATACCTGGGAGACACCTGGGAGACACCTGTGAGATACCTGTGAGAAACCTGTGAGACACCTGGGAGACACCTGTGAGATACCTGGGAGAAACCTGTGAGACACCTGGGAGACACCTGTGAGATACCTGGGAGACACCTGGGAGACACCTGTGAGACACCTGGGAGATACCTGGGAGACACCTGTGAGACACCTGGGAGACACCTGGGAGATACCTGTGAGACACCTGGGAGACACCTGTGAGACACCTGTGAGACACCTGTGAGACACCTGGGAGACACCTTTGAGATACCTGGGAGACACCTGTGAGATACCTGGGAGACACCTGGGAGACACCTGGGAGACACCTGGGAGATACCTGTGAGACACCTGTGAGACACCTGGGAGACACCTGTGAGACACCTGTGAGATACCTGGGAGACACCTGGGAGACACCTGTGAGATACCTGTGAGATACCTGGGAGATACCTGGGAGACACCTGGGAGATACCTGTGAGATACCTGTGAGATACCTGTGAGATACCTGTGAGATACCTGGGAGACACCTGTGAGACACCTGGGAGATACCTGAGAGACACCTGGGAGACACCTGTGAGATACCTGTGAGATACCTGGGAGATACCTGGGAGACACCTGGGAGATACCTGAGAGACACCTGGGAGACACCTGGGAGACACCTGGGACTGTCTCCAGGCTGACTGTAATCTCTGACCTATCCATCTCACTGTGAAGAAGCAGAAAAATGACTTTACTTTCTTTTCTTCCTCACTGCACAAAAGCCCACTGACACCCACCAACATCTGGATTTTAGTGTCATGAGAAAGGTCACAGTCTTCATTCACACCCGGGTCACATGACTCTGCAGTAGTCAGGGGGGCGGAGGATTCATCAGCTCCGGCTCTGATCGGCTTCGATATAAACACAACACCCCTGTCAACACGCTAATTTCAGCTCCTTCACTGGAGAGATGCAGTGACATCATCACAATAGTCTCCGCCCACCAGCCTCATACCGATCCAAACCAGTCTGTGCTGAGTTTCACAGAGAGACTGACTCAGTGGAAACCAGTGTAACGTTCTCACAGGCCTCCATGCTGCTCTCAGGCCTGTCTGTGACGTCCAAGGTGACGCAGCAGGAAAGATGAACTGAAATAGCATCTGCTGCAGCGCAGCGTACACAGCTCTGCACAGCTCTGCACAGCTGACCTTATCACCTGTTTTTAACAGGTTTTCCTGTGTTTAAAAAAAACCCTGCGGAGACGCACTGACCTCACTGAGCCTCACTGAGCCTCACTGACCTCACTGAGCCTCACTAACAAATAGAGTCCAGGCGCCGCTCTGATTTAATCTGTGTTCCTTTCCGTCTTTATGTTCTGATCCACGTCGCTCTGTGTGAGTCATGTGACCACTTCCTTTTTTCAACTTTAACCTGTTTCTTTTGGTCCAGCTCCTCCGAGGAACACCACGGTCCTCGTCCTGCCGTCTACGGTGGTCCAGGAGGGACAAAATGTCACCGTCTGCTGCCAGACCATCAGCTTTCCGCCATCAGCCGTGATCCTGAAGAAGCTGACCAATGGGACGGAGCTATATTCCACCAACGGCACCTTCCTATTGGTCAATGTCACGGCCAAAGACTCTGGGCTTTACCAGGTCAACGTGACCAACCAGCTCGGATACCAGGTCAAAGTGTTCAGCATCAGTGTCAGAGGTCAGTCGCACCAGTTCCACCAGTTCCACCAGTTTACCCTCCAGTCTCTGTCTGATGGGAAAATGGTTGAATGGTTGTTGTAACTTCCGGTTTAAGAAACTGATGTGTTTTAATTTTTCATTCTGAAGTTTTTGTCTTGGTGGTTTCACACAGAGAGAAGCTCCAGTCCTCCTCCCAGTCTGAGCGCTGTCATCGTCCCAGTCATCTGCGTCGCCGCCGGGCTCGCAGCTGCTGCTCTGCTCCTGGACTACCTGAGGAGGTCCAGAAAGAAAGGCTTCTACCAGCTGCCGCAGTCTGCCCCCCCTTCAGCCTAAAGCTAACCCTGGGCTACCACTTCCCACCATGTGGCCGCCATCTCCCACCGTGTGGCTACCATCTCCCACCATGTGGCTACCATCTCCCACCATGTGGCCGTCATCTCCCACCATGTGGCTACCATCTCCCACCATGTGGCCGCCATCTCCCACCATGTGGCTACCATCTCCCACCATGTGGCTACCATCTCCCAACATGTGGCTACAGCCTCCCAACATGTGGCCACCATCTCCCACCATGTGGCTACCATCTCCCAACATGTGGCCGCCATCTCCCACCATGTGGCTACCATCTCCCACCATGTGGCTACCATCTCCCAACATGTGGCTACAGCCTCCCAACATGTGGCCACCATCTCCCAACATGTGGCTACCATCTCCCAACATGTGGCCACCATCTCCCAACATGTGGCTACAGCCTCCCAACATGTGGCTACCATCTCCCAACATGTGGCTACAGCCTCCCAACATGTGGCCACCATCTCCCAACATGTGGCTACCATCTCCCAACATGTGGCCACCATCTCCCAACATGTGGCTACCATCTCCCAACATGTGGCCACCATCTCCCAACATGTGGCTACAGCCTCCCAACATGTGGCTACCATCTCCCAACATGTGGCTACAGCCTCCCAACATGTGGCTACCATCTCCCACCATGTGGATCAAACAGGAAGTAGAAACGTGTCTCTGACTCGTGTTTTTGGCTCCTGGTGTGTCAGAAAATTCTCCCCGTGACTCCTGAAGGTTTTTAATAATGACTGGAGGAAGGTTTGTTTCTGTTTGAGCCTCAGGGTCCTCAGATGTCTGCTGGTTCGGTACTCGTGTGTCTCCAGTTCTAACGTTCTGCACACAGAACCTGGTGTTTGTGTTATGTTGAATTATGGGATGGATTTCTGACGTGGGCTGAATGTAGATTTGTTTCTCACTCCGTGCTTTTATTAAAGATATTTATTTCTTCACTGTGTTGTTGGAATGTTTGTGGGAGTTTCCTGCAGCCGATCTTTCTCTTTCACTTCTGTCTCATTCACCGTTTACTGGAAGTCTGCAGGAGGTCTCAGCCGTAACCATGGTGATGCCTCAGCTGCTGTTAAAGCCATCAGTCCTCCTGAAGATGAACAGACGGACTCTGTTTGTGTTTCACAGAAACTTTAACACCTTCAGACCCTCCTCTGCAAACACTCTCACTGTGCTGCTGCTGTGAGGCTGAAGACGCCACGCTGCCGAGACCAAACCAAAGCCATTTACAGTCAGCGCTCCTTTTCACACAGAAGTGGCGCTACAGAGTCTTTATGCCTCCTTTACATGTTTACACAGAACCCAACGATGGCGGCATCATGTGGCTCCAGAGTGTGATGTCAGACAACATGATGACATCACAGACTCAAAAGAGGCGTAACATGAAACGCAACACAATAACATATCATATGATAACAAACAATAACGGCGTGTTATTCGCCACCTTGAACAGGAAGTGTAATAGATGCTAAAGTGTTTGTCGTGACGGTGAAGGTCATGAGAGGTCATGAGAGGTCATGGACTCTGGCAAGGCAAGGCAAGGCAATGTTATTTATATAGCACCATTCATACACAAGGCAATTCAATGTGCTTTACAAGAGAAATACATTAAAATAAAACATTAAAGGAACAATAGATCATTAAAAACAAAAGCTAAAAGCAAGACAATAAATAGTTAAAAACAGTGCAGAAAATGCATTTCAAAAGCAAACATAAAGCAAAAGCAACAGCAGACAAATATAAAAACAATAGCTACAGATTATCCTAACAATAAGTTACATATCTAGTTCACTGGTAAGCTGCAGTAAATAGTAATGTTTTAAGCCCTGATTTAAATGAGTTGACAGTTTCAGCCGACCTCAGATATTCTGGAAGTTTGTTCCACAGGCGGGGAGCATAGAAACTAAAGGCTGCTTCACCTTGTTTGGTTTTGATCCTGGGAACACTGAGTAAACCTGTTCCAGATGATCTGAGGGGTCTGGATGCTTCATAACGTACAAGTATATCAGAGATGTATTTAGGCCCGAGACCATTTAGTGCTTTATAGACAAGTAACAAGATTTTAAAGTCTATCCTTTGACACACAGGAAGCCAGTGCAGTGACTTAAGCACTGGTGTAATGTGCTCCACTCTCTTGGTGTTGGTGAGGACTCTGGCAGCAGCGTTCTGGACGAGCTGCAGTTGTCTGATTGATTTTTTACTCAGGCCTGTGAAGACACCGTTACAATAGTCCAGCCTGCTGAAAATGAAAGCATGAACAAGTTTTTCTGTATCTTGTTTAGACAGAAATTCTTTTATTCTTGCTATGTTTTTAAGGTGGTAGTAGGCTGATTTAGTAATTGTCTTAATGTGACTATTGAAATTTAGGTCTGAGTCCAGAACTACACCAAGATTTCTGGCTTGATTTGTAGGTTTTAGTGTCATGGCGTCAAGGTGAGCACTGACTATTGATCTTTGTTCTTTGGGGCCAAAAACAACTATCTCAGTTTTGTCTGTGTTTAGTTGTAGAAAATTCTGGCACATCCACGTATTGATTTCGTCAATGCACTTATTTAGTAGAGGGCGTTGTGATGAATGTTTTCAAACCTGAGACCCAGAAGTGTCCCGTCTCCTCTGCACCAATTAGTTTAATTTATTAGATTAATTTGTGAATGAGTCTGAAGCGTAAACATGTTAACTGTTTTATCACAGTCGGTCTGAAACCTGCGTCTCTGCTGACGATTAACGTCGTCAGGTTGTGACATCAGGTGACCAAAGTTAAATGTCAGGACGGCGCCTAACATCAACATCTGTTTAATGTGAAACACTGACGAAGGATGACGTTATATTTTCTTGCTGTCGGGCCGTGTGGAGACTAGGTGCCACAGAGCTCCGCCTTCTTTGTGCGGCCACTCGCAGCACTTCTAGTTGAAAATCTCTGAACTTTTCAGAAAGGCATTGATGACATGCTGAGAGTGTTGTACTTTTATCACCGTTAGCTTCATGATGTAGCGTCGTATTAGCTATCTGGCTAATGTTAGTGTTGTCATAGAAACAAAACCCACACCCAGTACGTCATTAAAAAAAGCCCTGACATGCTTTTCTGCTGAAAAATATATTTAAAAAGAAAACAAACAAAGCAGCGTGTGGACACGTGTCCTTAACAGAATAACAGACCTTTTAACAAGGACATTTTGAAAAGCTACAACTGTACACGGTTCAAGTTTAAAGGTACAAACAAGTGACTACACAGAAACAAACCTGTACGACTGAACGAAGTCTTGTTAGCACACACACGTTAACACAACCAAACACTGTAACAGAGCCACGAGCCGCTGCGTCCACGTGCACCGCCATCTTTACACTTCCTGTATTGTGGACAGTCAGACTTCCATGTCCTCTGCTAAATAAAGCAGGTACAGGTGCACCTGTATAAATACTGTGAACGTATCAAAGCGCTCCGTCCACAGAGAAACACACACAGCCTCTGAACGAGCGCTCAGGATTTCTGTGAATTTGTGATGTCACAACTTTACTGTGCAGACTGAAACAGAAACATCTGAATGTTTCCTGTCGCGTCCACTGAATATGAGTCAGAGAAGAAGGAACTCCACCGTCCTGTTAACTTCAATAAACTGTATCAGATAAATTACGTTTCGGTCGTCAGACCTTCGTCAGCTGACAGGAAGTAAACATGGAGCCAAGCTGTTGCCTAGCAACATAACTCCAGTGGAACCTCCTATAAAGAGTGTTTGAGACAGATGGTGGTGACAGGTGTGTTCAGGCAGACAGGTGAGAAAATTATCTGTTGTTTGAACATTAAAACGTGTAAACATGTTCTACTAAGAACCCAAAACACAGGAACGAACCTGAGTGTGAGCAGAACCTTTAAAGGGGCAAAAAGCAAAATCGTTTCACCGCTAGGTTTGCTGTTGTGCACTGCCTGTAGACCAAAACAAAGTGTGTCATGAGCCACTCCTCCCTCTACCTCTGCTCTCCACCTCCAACCCGCCCAACCCCCCCACCCCCCCCCCC
>NC_065515.1:3031217-3032323 GCF_006386435.1 Epinephelus moara
GAGGAGGAGGAGAAGGACAAGAAGAAGAAGAAGAAGGAGGAGGAGAAGGAGAAGAAGAAGAAAAGAAGAAGAAAGAAGGAGGAGGAGAAGAAGAAGAAAAGAAGAAGAAGAAAGAGAAGAAGAAGAAGAAGAAAGAGAAGAAGGAGGAGGAAGAGGAGCAGAAGCACGACTCGGATGAATCTGGTCCAAAAACACTGGACACTCTGATCCTCATTCACACCTCATATTTGAAGCCCTCCTGTTTCCATGACGACGAGCTGAGGAGCCAATGAGCTTTGTGTCAGAGAGAAAAACCAAAAGAACATTTGATTCACCCTGTTAACAGCTGAGAGGGAGCCAGGAATTAGACTGATCCCACTGCCAGGACCACAGTGTTCCTGAGTCTCTTCACATGCAAATATTTAAAATCTGTCAGCGTTTGACTGTTTCATCGTTTCACTCATCACACAAAGAAAAAATTAAACTAATAATCAGCTGATAAACCAATAATAAACACGACCTCATCATATGAGCACAAAGTAAACCAAAGGATAAAAGGAGTTTCTGGTTTCCATGGAGACACCGATCAAGAGACTCAGTGATGCACCAACAAAGGCACCACAGAAGAAGAAGGCCAGCGTGCAGCGGGCGTCAGTATGATGTCACACAGACGTTGGACAGGTTGACGATATTTTAAACATGTAACGACGTGTGTGGACGTTTCACATGATGACGCTCTGCAGACGTTTTGTTCTTCGTACGTTACGACTGAATGACGTTATTCTGCGTCAAGATGACGTCAGCATGAGACGTTTGGACGACGTTGGATTTTGGTCATTTAACAACACATTTTAAAGGAGCAATGAGCGAAATTCATCATTTCTAGATTGAAGGAATTAAAAAATTGCTATGTGAAGAACTCAAGGTGTAATTTCATCTGGAGTATAGCATGACCTCACACACACACACCCTCTCTCTGTGTTGATCTCGTATAGCATGACCTCACACACACACACCCTCTCTCTGTGTTGATCTCCAGCCCCTTGTTTACAAGCCGGTCCGGCTGAGCGTTCATGTACGTTCATGTGAACCCCCCCCCCCCCCCCCCCGCCCCCCCGGCCCTCCCT
>NC_065515.1:3033298-3038313 GCF_006386435.1 Epinephelus moara
AGCCTGACAAAATATGCTTTAAGGTTGCGGTACCTGAACACAATGGGCATGATGGGTCCTCATTTACCCACAGTTTTAGGTTCTGGGGGGTTGGTAACACATCGTATGTAGCCCCTACCAGAAATCTAATACGATTCTCCTCCATACAGTAACCAGGGCTGCCAACTTTTCAAAAAACCTTGGAGTGAGATTTGGTGGGGCCAACCGAAATTTTGCCACATACACTGCAATTTTTTGTATGGCCCATTCAGCGTCATTACCATACAGCAAAAACGTTCATCAAATAGTCATCAATTAGTAAACAGATGTGCAACATCATGCAAGAAACATTTAAATAAAAATGAAAACCCCCAAAAGCTATGTTATTGTGACATTTTTGAACATCCCCAAACTACATGCAGCTAATACCAATTTAAATTTAAAAAAAAAATAAATTAAAGTTTAACCATTTATACAAACAATTCCCAAAATAGGGAGGCTACTGTCAAAGTCCTTAAGATCTGTATGCTTTGTTGCACTTGCTTGTGGCCTTTTTTGAGGCCTTGATGATTTCTGGGGAGGGCTCCCACATGAAGCAGGACTCCAGACCAGCCATCTTTATTGTCATTATTGATGACAGGGTTCATCCAGAGCCAGGCTGTTCCTGGTTTTAGTCTCTCTGTCTGCATCTGCATTGGAGTGGGGTAACACCAGGACCAGCTTTGCAATGGTGGCAAGCTTCATGAACAGACTTAACCCTGTCACCTATGAAGAATGAACCAAGAACACAGTGGAAAAAAAAACCCTGTCACCTATGAAGAATGAACCAAGAACACAGTGGAAAAAAAAATATCTCACATTCCTTTGAAAGCTGAGTAAAGGTTGATAATTAATTTTGTCTAAAACAAAATGTACGCACCTACTGTATGATGCTTTATACATACATAACAAATTATTCTAATTTGTATATACTACTATGTATACAGTAATTAATATACAATTATAAAGCAGCATAGAGGAATGGTTTTGTATAGATAAAACAGACAAAATTAATTAGGCATCAACCTACAGTATACTTTTACAGCTGCATTGAAACCTCAAAATAATATGTACAAAGCTCTCGAAATGCCTTTAAATGATCTCACAACACACAAAAAACAAATATGCAAACGTTACTTAAAGTTTAAGAGCACAAACACTTAACATACATACCTGAAAAGAGCGGGGGAAATCAATCTTCTCCTTCTTCTTCTTCTTCTTCTTCTTCTTCTTCTTCTGAGTTCAATCCCGGTGTCAATTGGACCACAGCGCCACCAACATCCAATGTAGCGGTCGGGAGGTGTACTGCGCATTGAAACAGGGACTTTTTTTGTTTTGGCTCAGACGGACACCTCAGCGTGAGAAATCGGGGGTGTGGCATGAGAGCGTGTGAAGCCAATCAAATGCGTGTGTCTCACGGCCAATGCGTGAGAGTTGGCAGCCCTGACAGTAACGTTAGGCACATGTCGCTATGTCGATTCAATTAAATTTAATGTTACAATCGTAGCATGGGTTAATGTCCGGAGCTTGAGTTATTAGCGGCTCTGTCCCAGCAATGGGTCAGGCGTTTCAGTTGTGTTAGGTGAGTAGCCCGGCAGCTCAGCTAACATTTGCAATTAGCATTGTAAAATGTAGCCTGGCAGGCAGCCTGGCGGCTGTGTTTAGCTATTCCCCTGCCTACTTCAATGATGATGGTCCCTGTAATAAATGTAATATATTTGCTGAGATGGAGGCGAGGCTCAGTGACTAGAAGACCTGGTAGAAGCGCTCCATGTAAGTTATTCCAGTAGCCGTAGTAGCTCTAGTGCTAACTCCAGGAGCTAACGATAACGTCCCTACTCTGTGTGAGCCGGAGCCGTGAAGAGTAGGAACGTTAGCGTGGCAGCCGACTAGTGCTAACGCTAACGTCCCTACTCTTCTCCGTGAGCCTGGTGGGCTCGCGGGCTCACGGCTCCAGCTCCCAGAGAAGAGTAGGGACGTTAGCGTGGCAGCCAACTAGTGCAAACGCTAACAGGAAAGCAGGGAAATAGCTAAACAGCAGAGCCCGAGAGTGAGTGAAAGACATCGCTAACTGCTAAACTAAGCCAAACTAAGCCTCCTCCTTCTCCTCCTCCTTCTTCTTCTCCTTCTCCTCCTCCTCCTTCTTCTTCTCCATCTCCTTCTTCTTCTTCTTCTTCTTCTTCTTCTTCTTCTCCTCCTCCTCCTCCTCCTTCTCATTCTTCTCCTCCTCCTTCTTCTTCTTCTTCTTCTCCTCCTCCTCCTCCTTCTCCTCCTCCTCCTCCTCCTCTTCTCAGCTGCAGGAGCTCTCAGCCTGGTGTCTTGGGCTGAATCCAAATGCACTTGCAGACTCATGGACTTTGTGGGTGCGTTCACAGGAAGTCTGGAACTCTGGGAGTGCTGAGTGCTCCAAAGCTACAAGTCATCCAGTCCACAGGAGTGTCAGGAGGACTTCCTGCAGACCTCCAGAGAGTCCACTTGGGGTGCAGACTTCAACAGACTTCACTGATTTAATGGCCCACAATTCATTGCAATACAGACGTGATGTGAGTTTTTCAATTGCCAAAAAAAAAAACCCTTACGAATGTTTAAAATAGTTATTGATAGTTAGGTCTGTTAAAATGCTACTTGAATTGTGTAGAAATATTATTTAACCACATCATGATACAGAGATATGTATATGTACAGGCTGCAGAGGCTGTGTTGTATTATTGCAGCCTGTCAGACTGGGCAGTGTAACAGGGCAGACGGCTTTTAATGTAAGAAATCACCCAATTTATTGAGTTATAGTCCTTATTACAAACATTTCTGGTTTTGAACACATGTAGCCTGTATGTTATATGTTATATACATATGATATATATGTTATATGTTATGTTATATATGTTATATGTTATGTTATATATGTTTAGGTTATATACATATGTTATATGTTATGTTATATATGTTATATGTTATGTTATATATGTTTAGGTTATATACATATGATATGTTATGTTATATATGTTATATGTTATATACATATGTTATATGTTATGTTATATATGTTTAGGTTATATACATATGTTGTATGTTATTTATGTTATATATGTTATATGTTATGTTATATATGTTTAGGTTATATACATATGTTATATGTTATGTTATATGTGTTATATATGTTATATGTTATGTTATATATGTTATGTTATATATGTTTAGGTTATATACATATGTTATACGTTATGTTATATATGTTATATGTTATATACATATGTTATATGTTATGTTATATATGTTTAGGTTATATACATATGTTATATGTTATGTTTTATATGTTTAGGTTATATACATATGTTGTATGTTATTTATGTTATATATGTTATGTATGTTGTATTTAAATGTTATATGTTATATATGTTATATGTTATATACATATGTTATATGTTATTTATGTTATATTCAAATGTTACATGTTATATATGTTATATGCATATGTTATGTTATTTATGTTATATGTTATGTATGTTATATTTAAGCAATATCACATGAGAGGGAGTGATGTTGTACTGTGTACAGGCCGAGTGCCGAAGACAATCACAGCCGTGACGATATCACAGTACAAATAAGCAAGGCCGATTAAGAAATGTTGAAAAATGAGGACAAAATAGATAATTTAAGCATTTTATTTGTCTTCCGCCAACAAAAATAGTTACCTCAGGACTCCGCTGTCACCGTTGCTATGTAACGCAGACATGGTGCGCCAGGCACTTACTCTTTATACACATTTATCTGCACGTTTCCATTAATTGTGCAGCCGGTGAAATAAGTCTGTGGTGACTGCATGGTGGACTGTGGCTTCACAGGCACAGCCGACTCTGCCTTCTGATCTGACAGTATGTTGCTTTTCTCCAAGTCATTGAGCTCCGCTGATGAAACACTGACAAACCTGGATGTGTGCTCAGATGGATTCAGCTTCTCCTCTCCCTCATCTTCCTCTGATGACCATTCATAGTTCAATTCAAAACTTATTTTAGGAAATAATTCCATATTTTTGGCTGTTTGACAGTGGATGAATTAATTAGCCTACAGCGCAACTGCTGACCTAACTGACACTAACCGTCAGTTTTGATTTGATTGTTGATTGCAATCAGCTGTGAGGCGGAGTGATCCATACACAGTGAAGTAACCGTGATGTTGTACTCCAATATCGTCACGGTTTTACTGTCTCTCAACTAATCAGATTGCAGGGCCGGAACTAAATGTTGTATAACGTATTTTATATAATTCTCGCGAGATTTCAGACACAGTATGAGATCGCTGCTTGTTCTCGCGATGTTTCGGCCACGCTTTGGAAAGCAGAGCTAGATGGTAAACCAACATGGCAGCACACCGGTAAGGTAAGACAACACGTTTACATGTCGTTTTCTATATGTTCTCTGACATTTATCCTAACGATATGAGGCGGTCTTTGTGGAAAAAAAGCTTGTTTAGTGGACTAACTTTGCACTTATCTAGGCTAACGGCTAACATGCTAACTATTATTTTTATGTCACTAGTGACTTGAAACAAATTTAGGACGATAGGAGACAGGTTGAAATAAACCGAAATTTCCCTTTAAGTATGTTATATATGTTATATGTTACATGTTATATATGTCATATAGGTTATATACATATGTTATATATGTTATATGTTCTGTATGTTATGTATGTAATATCAATTCAATCACTCAATTTTATTTATAAAGCCCAATATCACAAATCACAATTTGCCTCACAGGGCTTGGGTATGTTATATATTACATGTTATATATGTTATATACATATGTTATATGTTATATATGTTATATGTTATATATATATATATTATATGTAATGTATGTATGTTATATGTTATAGACGCTTTGCTTAACTAAAGACTGATGATTTTCTCCCTGATTTTGTGTTTAGATGGGCGGATACAATTTCAGAGTTTAAAAAAACTCCCTACGTTGCAGAACCAATAGTAAATCTGCAGGG
>NC_065515.1:3039595-3039763 GCF_006386435.1 Epinephelus moara
GACATCTATTGCACGTCTGTCCGTCCTGGAAGAGGGATCCCTCCTCAGTTGCTCTTCCTGAGGTTTCTACCGTTTTTTTTCCCCGTTAAAGGGGTTTTTTTGGGGAGTTTTTCCTGATCAGCTGTGAGGGTCATAAGGACAGAGGGATGTCGTATGCTGTAAAGCCCT
>NC_065515.1:3039783-3041561 GCF_006386435.1 Epinephelus moara
TTTTTTTGGGGAGTTTTTCCTGATCAGCTGTGAGGGTCATAAGGACAGAGGGATGTCGTATGCTGTAAAGCCCTGTGAGGCAAATTGTGATTTGTGATATTGGGCTTTATAAATAAAATTGATTGATTGATTGATTGATTGATTGATTGATTTATGAATATGACAGCAGCGATAGTTGAACGTTTCTACAGCAACATATAAAACAGTCTCGAGGGTTGTCTATCAGCTGCCTGCAGTCTCTGCCCTCACAGACATTACGTAATGACAGTGAACACGTCACACTACGTTCAGCTGAAGTCAGCGAGGGCTCAGTCCTCAGGTCCAGAGCGTGGACATCTGGATTCAGCCTCTGTCTTCATCAGTGGGTGGACTCTGATTGGTTGTTATGGAGCAGATGAATGGTCACATGATCAATGGGCCATGTGATGATAGCTGGGTCATCTCCATGGTAACCGTGCAGACTGTGAGATGTGATTGACAGCAGTGACAGAGGTTTGTCAAAGGACTTTATCAATAAATAAAAACAAATGAATATTAATATTAACTGATTTGCAAATTAATAATTAGTTTGTGTGTGATCATTTTGTGGAGGTCAAACATCTGCAGATTCAGCTTTACAGCGGTGATGAATGTGTTTCTGCTGTTTTTCTCTCGTGGTGCGTTCAGTGTCCTGCCAGGCCTCCGTGACCTCTGACCCTTGCTGTGGAGTGTTCTGCTGTGTCTTCTCATTTTAATCTGCTGGTATTTCCTGTCTGAGAGAAGATGGAGCACTTTGTTTCCCTCAGGAGCCTCTGTCAGCGCCGTCAGCAGCTCCTGTTGGACTGTTACACGTTGCATCAGATCTTCATCATCACAGAGTCTCCTCATCCTCTGGACTCCACAAATCTATCACCTGTCGTGTTGAATATTTTCATCCGTAGAAACTCAGAGGAGACCTGAGGCTGCTGCACACCTGTGCCTCCATTCATACGGTCACCAGAGGGGAAATAATCCACTGCTGCAGTTTAGTTTTGGTTCCTGTTCACACTGACTTGTTACAGACCAACCAGGAGGAGTAAACAGGAAGTTGTGTCGGCTGACAGGTGACTGGTTGATTGGACAGTTTTGGCATCATCAGGACCCAGGTGGGGAAATCAGACAGAAGGTTGTGCAGCAGCACTTTAATGTTTCTAACATGTTTCTGTTTGTGTTGTTTGGTTAAACATGTAAACATTGTAAACATGATTATCAGACTGCAGGTCACACACACACACACACACACACACACACACACACAGGCTTTTTAATCAGCTGACCTGCATCTGTGTTACCATGGTCACATGTATGCATTAGCGTTAACAGGTTATAGGATATACATCATCTTTATCAGAATCAGCTGATGGATTTAATATTGGTGTATCTGCATCATAACATCCTGTGATTGGTTCGTTTTCTTTCACACCACAAACAGACCTGAGTTCATTTGAACTGAACCAAACAGGTGTGAAAGCACCCTAAGAGACCTGAGTCCCTGGTCGTTATCCTGGTCCTGGTCCTGGTCCTCGTCCTGGTCTTTATCCTGGTCCTGGTCCAAAGGTCCAAAGGGGTTGTGTGTGTATCTGTCTGTCAGCATTCAAATAAGCACAAGAAGTTTGTGCTCTAGAGAAAGGATCAGCACTCAGTGAATAACCTCCTAAGCCCTATGATAAGCTATTATGGCAAGGCTTAACTATACAGACCAGTGAGCAGTGATAACTAACATGTCTTTGGGGTCATCGGGTGGGAACCTCCTTTCACCA
>NC_065515.1:3041869-3046886 GCF_006386435.1 Epinephelus moara
CATTTCCTTCACTGTCTTCCTCAAACTCTGTCCCCGCACTCCGAGTTCCCCCAGGAGCGAGACAGCTGATCTTGCTATGAATCCCCTACACCCCACTTCCACTGGACAAATCCTAGTCTTCCATCCTCGCTGCTCAGCTTCTGCTCCTAAGTCTGCATATCTAAGCTTTTTCTTTCATAGGCTTCTTCCACTGAGTCTTCCCAAGGAACTGTCAGCTCAATGAAATAAACTATCCGTTGATTCAATGACCACAACACTATGTCAGGCCCTTTGATTGGTACAAACTATTTCCTGAAGAACAACAACAGCAGCTAATCTCACAAACTACTGGACCTGTCAGCTTCATATTTTGTATGACTGTATGCTCATTGACTGTTTTATACGTCACTGACTCCGCCCTCTTTTAACGACTTTTCCAGACTTTGTCTCAGCCGATAACAACAAGCTGTAGCGTCTGTGACAGGAAACATTCGACACATTCTGACCTTCATCATGGATCAAAAACTGGCGTCTGTAGAAAAGTCTTGTCTCATTTTGAAGCCTAGAATCTGCAGATTAATTCTACACCTGATATAAAGTCAGTCACTGCATGAGACCCATCAGGGTTCCTTCTGGAGCACATACTTTTTTCTTTTTTTAACTCTGAGTGTATCCTTAAATAATTCGGAGCGTTACCTGCAGTCTGCTCACAGTCAGAACAGAGACCGTCTCCTGACATCACACCCTGAACTTTGACCCTCTGACTTTTAGATCCGTTACCATGGAGATAAAACAAACGGCACTCACAGAGACAGAGGTCGACCCTCAGAGCTCTGTTGCTGTTACTGTGTGATGTGTAGTTTCAGATTTTAACACATGATATCTGTGACGGAGAAATTACATCTGCAGTTCTCTGTCAGTGTTTTTTTTTATACCTCTGTCCTGTTGTTGTTGTTGTTTGTTGGTTTCTTATTTTGTTTGTTTAAACAATTAATATTCCTGTTTTTACTGTTCGATTAGTCGTCAGTTAGTTGAATGTGCTGTTGTTCGTCACTGTGACCTCTGACAGCTGTCGATCGGCTGCAACATGTTTGTGGCTCAGTCAGTGTGAAGTATCGTCCGCTGTGCAGAGGATTGTGGGTCAGAACAGACAGTGAAGCATGCTGGGTAAGAGACCAGTGGCAGTTCTAGGCCAGTTTCAATGGGGGGGCCAAGCTAGGGCCAGTCCTTTTGATATGGGGGCAAATACAAGTAGGGTCAAATATCGAAGTCTGAACAATAAGACATATATTTAAATATATATATATATATATACATACACACACAAATATATATATATATATAAATATATATGTGTGTATCAAAAAGAAGATTTCAAAAGCTCTCTGGGACAGGCCCATTTATGGCAACCCACTGGATCTGTGGCGTGCGCGATCCGGCCGAGGCGTGGGTGCCGGAGCTAATAGCGGCAATTCAAGTCAATGTAAGCTGCTCCACCAGCCGCGGCCTAGAAGCGGCTCGGCGCTCCGCTCCGCTAAAAACACGCGCCGGGTCTATTTCTGACAGANGTTAAAGGGTTTTTTTGGGGAGTTTTTCCTTATCCGCTGCGAGGGTCATAAGTACAGAGGGATGTCGTATGCTGTAAAGCCCTGTGAGGCAAATTGTGATTTGTGATATTGGGCTTTATAAATAAAATTGATTGATTGATTGATTGATTGATTGATTGATATATATGTATATATGTGTATTAAAAAGAAGATTTCAAAAGCTCTCTAAGACAGGCCCATTTATGGCAACCCACTGGATCCATGGCGTGCGCGATCTGGCCGAGGCGTGGGTGCCGGAGCTAATAGCGGCAATTCAAGTCAATGTAAGCTGCTCCACCAGCCGCGGCCTAGAAGCGGCTCGGCGCTCCGCTCCGCTAAAAACACGCGCCGGGTCTATTTCTGACAGACGCCGCACGTCGGCACGTCAGTTTACACAGACCAGATGAGTCAAACAGGAAGTCAGGCGCAGAAAAGACGAGAGTATCCGGTCAATTTTCACAATAAAACACCCATGAAAACTGCGGATCTGTTTCACATGGCTACATCAACATGATGTGACATGTAACTACCATGAGCCAAATGAGAAAGAAAAAGCTTTAAGAGCTTACTTCAATGGTGCTGTGTGTTGCCGTGCAGGCTCAGAGTTGTCTTAAATACAGCCACACGATTCTCTACTGATGTTTTCGGTGGGTTTGCCGCTTTAAGTGGTCCGATGGCAATCTGTTGAGATGATTTTGTTAAGCGCTCCGTGTTGCCCGTCCGACTCTTCGGCAGGAGGGCCACGGGGGGGGGGGGGGGGACTCGGAGTTACAGGGNCTGTTGAGATGATTTTGTTAAGCGCTCCGTGTTGCCCGTCCGACCCTCCGGCAGGAGGGCCACGGGGGGGGGGGGCTGGACTCGGAGTTACAGGGGCCCCTAAAACCGACTGCAAAATATGACCAGGTGCAGTAGAACATCCTGGTATTTGTGGCGTACTGCATCTGACCTACTCTGTATTTTGACATGGTGAATCTCTTGCTGGCGTACTGTACAGTCTGGCAGGACGGGGAACACACAGTTCAGCTCTGCACTGTGCTTTGAAGCCAATTTTAGTTTTGGCCAAACAGTCGTACTGCAGTTTCCGGGCTCCATCATGTGACGCCCTGTGGCCCAGAAAAACCTTTCCTCATTGACTTACATTGTTACACAGACGCCTGTAAATCAGAGGAAATATTTTTTTGAGCATCACCACCCCTGAGAAGTGTTTCCTTTCACCATCAGGATTTGATCCATTCAGTCTGATAACATTGGAAAGTCTAGATGAGCCACACGATCAGATCATTTGGTCACCATTCAAGTTAACGGAGCACAAACACAAAAGTCTCAGCCGTGTTCGGTGGCTGTAGGTCTTCAGTGCGTCCGCTCTGTGGGCCTAATCATGCAGACACAGCGCCGATCATCAGGTGACTTCATACTGAGGAAACAGAGGTTTTTGTTTTTTTTAAAGATTATTTTTTCGGCTTTTTGCCTTTAATGTACAGGACACAGTGAAATGGGAGAGAGAGAGAGCGGGGGCGACATGCAGCAAATGGCTGCAAGCCGGAGTCGAACCCTCAACCACTGCGGCGAGGCACCGCCATCGTACATGGGGCACCGGCACCATCCACTGCGCTACCGACACCCCAAAACAGAGCTTTATGGCTTCATGCATCACTGAGCAGCTACGATAGCAATGAACGGACCCTGCCTCCAACGCTGTATCCAGGTCTGTTTAAACATCCATGACTGATTCACTTCTTCTTCTACTGTCTGTCTGATAGCAGATTTTCAGTGTTAAACTTTTCTTCAGGATGTTTCTCTCCACCATCACTTCAACAATGAGCAGCGATGACCTCCAGCCAATCAATCACTTCCACTTCCTGTCTCTGAACTGACCAATCACTTCCACTTCCTGTGGCTGCTGTGACCTCTCAGTGTGGAGGAGGATGGAGCTGCTGCTGATGGAGCGTCGGCATCTTCTTCTGATAAGATCGCTGAGGTTTGTGGTCACCATGGAAACTGATGAGTAATTCCTCTCATCACTGCGTGCACACACACACACACACACACACACACACACACACACACACACACACGCACAAACACTGATTTCATAACACAGAGTTTGATCATTTTGTGATTTGCAGAATAAATGTTGAGTCTATTTTTTCACTCTGAGGATTCAAGTCACCAGAGGAGCTGAGAGATTACATATTTTAATACTGTAACCATGGTAACATGACTGGATATTATGGCCTGTAAAAGACATGGAAATTCAGTGGGACAAAAACACAATGTCTCCACAAGAGGCGCCACAGAGCTGACGGGGAGGAGAAAGTCCTGCACGAGACAGAGTGAAAATCTCTTCAGTGGGTTTAAAGCACAGATTACAGATGACAGATTACAGATTACAAATGACAGATTACACATGACAGATTACAGATTACACATGACAGATGACAGATTACAGATGACAGATGACAGATTACAGATGACAGATGAAGGATTACAGATGAGAGATTACAGATGACAGATTACAGATTACAGATGACAGATGACAGATTACAGTTTACAGATGACAGATTACAGATGACAGATGACAGATGAAGGATTACAGATGACAGATGACAGATTACAGATGACAGATTACAGATGACAGATTACAGATGAAGGATTACAGATTACAGATGACAGATTACAGATTACAGATGACAGATGACAGATTACAGATTACAGATGACAAATGACAGATGACAGATTACAGATGACAGATGACAGATTACAAATGACAGATTACAGATGACAGATTACAGATGACACATGACAGATTACAGATTACAGATTACAGATGAGAGATAACAGATGACAGATGACAGATTACACATGACAGATGACAGATTACAGATTACAGATTACAGATGACAGACTACAGATGAAAGATTACAGATTACAAATGACAGATTACAGATTACAGATGACAGATTCCATATGACAGATGACAGATTACAGATTACAGATGACAGAAAACAGATGACAGATGACAGATAACAGACTACAGATGACAGATTACAGATGACAGACTACAGATGACAGATTACAGATGAAATATTACAGATGACAGACTACAGATGACAGATGACAGATTACAGATGACAGATTACAGATAACAAATGATAGATTACAGATTACAGATTACAGATGACAGATTACAGATGACAGATTACAGATGACAGATTGCAGATGACAGATTACAGATTACAGATTACAGATTACACATGACAGATTACAGATGACAGATTACAGATGACAGACTACAGATGACAGATTACAGATGACAGATTACACATGACAGATTACAGATGACAGATTACAGATTACAGATGACAGACTACAGATGACAGATTACAGATGACAGATGACAGATTACAGATGACAGATTACAGATGACAGACTACAGATGACAGATTACAGAT
>NC_065515.1:3048018-3051909 GCF_006386435.1 Epinephelus moara
ACAGACTACAGATGACAGATTACAGATTACAGATGACAGATTACAGACTACAGATGACAGATTACAGATTACAGATGACAGATTACAGACTACAGATGACAGATTACAGACTACAGATGACAGATTACAGATTACAGATGACAGATGAAATATTACAGATGACAGATTACAGATGACAGATGACAGATGACAGATTACAGATGACAGATTACAGATGACAGATGACAGATTACAGACTACAGATGACAGATTACAGATGACCGATTACAGTTTACAGATTACAGATGACAGATGACAGATTACAGACTACAGATGACAGATTAAAAATGACCGATTACAGTTTACAGATTACAGATGACAGATGACAGATTACAGACTACAGATTAGATGACAGATTACAGTTTACAGATGACAGATTACAGATTACAGATGACAGATTACAGATGACAGATGACAGATTACAGACTACAGATGACAGATGACAGATTACAGACTACAGATGACAGATTACAGATGACCGATTACAGTTTACAGATTACAGATGACAGATGACAGATTACAGACTACAGATGACAGATTAAAAATGACCGATTACAGTTTACAGATTACAGATGACAGATGACAGATTACAGACTACAGATTAGATGACAGATTACAGTTTACAGATGACAGATTACAGATGACAGATGACAGATTACAGTTTACAGATTACAGATGACCGATTACAGTTTACAGATTACAGATGACAGATTACAGTTTACAGATTACAGATTACAGATGACAGATTACAGACTACAGATGACAGATTACAGATGACAGATTACAGACTACAGATGACAGATTACAGATTACAAATGACAGATTACATATGACAGATGACAGATGGCAGATTACAGATGACAGATTACAGACTACAGATGACAGATGACAGATGGAATATTACAGATGACAGACTACAGATGACAGATGACAGATTACAGATTACAGATTACAGATGACAGATGACGGATTATATATGACAGATGACAGATGACAGATGACAGATTACAGATGACAGATTACATACGACAGATGACAGATTACAGATTACAGATGACAGATGACAGATTACAGAATACAAATGACAGATTACATATGACAGATGACAGATTACAGACTACAGATGACAGATTACAGATTACAAATGACAGATTACAGATTACAGATGACAGATTACAGATGACAGACTACAGATGACAGATAACTGACTACAGATGACAGATTACAGATGACAGATGACAGACTACAGATGACAGATTACAGATGACAGATTACAGACTACAGATGACAGATTACAGATTACAAATGACAGATTACAGATGACAGATGACAGATTACAGATTACAAATGACAGATTACAGATGACAGATGACAGATTACAGACTACAGATGACAGATGAAATATTACAGATGACAGACTACAGATGACAGATGACAGATGACAGATTACAGATTACAAATGACAGATTACAGATGACAGATGACAGATGACAGATTACAGATTACAAATGACAGATTACAGATTACAGATTACAGATGACAGATTACAGACTACAGATGACAGATGACAGATTACAGATGACAAATGACAGATGACAGACTACAGATGAGAGATTACAGATGACAAATTACAAATGACAGATTACAGATCACAGATTACAGATGACAGATTACATATGACAGATTACAGATGACAGATTACAGATGACAGATTAAAGATGACAGATTACAAATGACAGATTACAGATGACAAATTACAGATGACAGATTACAGATAACAGATGACAGATTACAGATTAAAGATGAGAGATTACAGATGACAGATGACAGTTTACAGATGACAGATTACAGATGACAAATTACAGATGACAGATGACAGATTACAGATGACAAATTACAAATGACAGATTACAGATCACAGATTACAGATGACAGATCACAGATTAAAGATGACAGATTACAGATTACAAATGACAGATGACAGATGACAGATTACAGATTACAGATGACAAATTACAGATGACAGATTACAGATAACAGATGACAGATTACAGATGAAAGATGACAGATTACAGATGACAGATGACAGTTTACAGATGACAGATTACAGATTACAGATGACAGATTACAGATTACAAATAAGAGATGTCTGTGTGTCTCTGTGTCTCTGTGTGTGCCTGTGTGTGTCCGTGTGTCTGTGTGTCTCTGTGTGTCTCTGTGTCTCTGTGTGTCTGTGTCTAGTATAACCACTAGTATAACCAGTGTAACCAGTATAACCTTTTTAATGAGTTTCACCAGTATAACCAGTGTAACTAGTGTAACCAGTATAACCAGTATAAGCAGTTTAACCAGTATAACCAGTATAACCAGTGTAACCAGTATAACCAGTTTAATGAGTTTAACCAGTATAACCAGTGTAACCAGTATAACCAGTATAAGCACTTCAACCAGTATGACCAGTATAAGCAGTATAAGCAGTTTAACCAGTATAACCAGTATAACCAGTGTAACCAGTATAACCAGTGTAACCAGTATAACCAGTGTAATCAGTATAACCAGTATAACCAGTGTAACCAGTATAACCAGTATAAGCAGTTTAACCAGCATAACCAGTGTAACCAGCATAACCAGTATAAGCAGTTTAACCAGCATAACCAGTGTAACCAGCATAGCCAGTATAAGCAGTTTAACCAGTATAACCAGTATAACCAGTGTACATGTGGGTCCTTATTAAAGGAACTCTCTGTGATATTGACCGAAACATGTTCATATGACTGGTTTTCCTGCTGCTGTGTGACGTCACAGAGCGGCTGTGGAACAGGAAGTGATCAGACTGAGGAGCACCCAGTGGACTTTGTCCTTTGTGATGAAACTCAGAGTCAACAGACAGAGAGGCTCCTCAGAGGGGACACACACACACTGAGAGTTACTGAGCTGTGACGCCCCCTGCTGTTCACATCTGTCTCTGCTAACGCTCTTATTCTGAAAAACACACACACACACACACACACACACACTGTCAAACAGGAAGGAAAACAACAACATAACTTTGTGAAGCAGCAACAGGAAGTTTCTTCTCAAACATACATCGTTAATATAAATTATGACACAACAAGAGGAGATTTAAATTTAATTATTAAATTATTAAAATGAAGATATTAAATTACAAACTGTCACTGTGTTGTCATGTTGTTTAAAGACAAACAGAAACAATAAATCATCTGAAAAGATTTTTTATCCTGAAAAATTATTTTACTTTTGATGTTTATCTTTCTAAACTTTTTGATTATTTTTATTGCAGTGTGAGTTTAGTTTAGTAACAGGTGTAGTTTTGTAACAGGTATAGTTTAGTAACAGGTATAGTTTAGGAACAGGGAAAGTTTAGGAACAGGTATAGTTTAGTAAAAGGTACAGTTTAGGAACAGGTGTAGTTTAGTAACAGGTATAGTTTAGTAACAGGTATAGTTCAGTAACAGGTATAGTTTAGGAACAGGTGTAGTTTATTAACAGGTGTAGTTTAGGAACAGGTATAGTTCAGTAACAGGTGTAGTTTAGTAACAGGTATAGTTTAGTAACAGGTATAGTTTAGGAACAGGTGTAGTTTAGTAACAGGTGTAGTTTAGGAACATGTATAGTTTAGTAACAGGTGTAGTTTAGGAACAGGTATAGTTTAGTAACGGGTATAGTTTAGTAACAGGTGTAGTTTACCAACAGGTATAGTTTAGGAACAGGTGTAGTTTAGTAACAGGTGTAGTTTAGTAACAGGTATAGTTTAGGAACAGGTGTAGTTTAGGAACAGGTGTAGTTTAGTAACACGTATAGTTCAGTAACAGGTATAGTTTAGTAACAGGT
>NC_065515.1:3058123-3061739 GCF_006386435.1 Epinephelus moara
AAGAGACACGTTGATGATTTAGATGAAGAAATCACTGCGGTCAGTTCTTGAAGAGAAATTGGGGAGAAGCAATCTAAATATATATTAGGTCTTACAGCTGTGTTTGAGGTTAGATAGGTACTATCTGAGGACAGGAGGTCATGAATTTTGCCTCTAATAGTTAGAATTTTGTCATTAAAAAAGCTCATAAAATCATTACTGCTAAGGGCTAAAGGAATACAAGGCTCAATAGAGCTTTGACTCTCAGTCAGCCTGGCTACAGTGCTGAAAAGAAACCTGGGGTTGTTCTTATTGTCTTCTATTAATGCTGAGTAATAGTTTGCTCTGGCATTGCGGAGGCCTCTCTTATAAGTTTTGAGACTGTCTGTCCAGATTAAATATAAATATATATGTATATATATGTGTGTGTGTGTATATATATTTACACATACATATTAGGGCTGTCAACGAATATTCTAAATTCGAATTTGAAAAAAAAATGGACCTTCGAATGTGAAAATTGATATTCGATTGTGGAGGAAAAAAAAATCACCACCGCAGCTGTCCTCTTTGCGAGTGGGCGTTGGCATCAGACGCGCATTTCTCCAGCCTGGTCAACAAGCGGTTCTGCTCCCAGCTGTTGTCTCCGTCACCCGACTTGACACATTCGCTTGCGGCTCGCACAGAAAATAGACCAGACGCCGAAACGATCGCTGCAGGGTGCGAGCCGGTCACGGTCCGGTGCTTCGAGGCTATTCGCAGCGCTTCCGTGGGCGGTGTGGCCACGGGTCAGAGAGGGGGGGCGAGTGAGAGGTCCGCGGTCGTTTATAACATAATGTTATAGATAATTGTTTTATGTGTTTTAATGTGTAGGTATGTAAATGTTTTCAAAGACATTTATGTTGAAATAAAAATACCTTCAAGTCGTTATGTTTCCTTGTATTAATACATATACAAGTATGTTTCCTTGTATTAGTTTGCCCTTTTGTGGAAAGTATGTTTCCTTGTATTAGTTTGCCCTTTTGTGGACATAATGTGGAAAAAAAAATATTCGAATGGTTCGAACCTATGAGTTATTTTTAGAAGGAATATTCGAACGTCATTTTTGAGCAATTTTGACAGCTCAAATACATATACACACACACACATATATATATATATATATATATATATACATACATACATATGTCTTATTGTTCAGACTTCGATATTTGACCCTACTTGTATTTGCCCCCGTATCAAAAGGACTGGCCCTAGCTTGGCCCCCCCATTGAAACTGGCTTAGAACCGCCACTGCTGGTGTGTAGATGTAGTAATATCTATCTGCGCTGCGCCTTTATTGTGAAAGCGGAGCAGAGCGGAAGTTGACAGTTAGCATACCGTAGCTCGGTGTCTCCAGTGAGTGTGTGTGTGTCTGTGTGTGTGTGTGTGTGTTCAGGTGTGAACATGTTACCTTTATCCATTAAAGACGACGAGTACAAACCCGCCAAGTTCAACCTGCTGCTCAAGCTCTCAGGATGGTTCAGGTAAACTCACCTGCTGGAGCTAAATGCTAACGGAGGAGCTAACGGTCAAGCAGCTAACAGTTAGGATGAGCTTTTAGCCTGATGCTAACCGGTTAGCCTGATGCTAACAGATGTGTGGATTCTTTATTAAAGTGTGTCTCAGCTCACTGTGGGCTGTTACTGCATGTGTTACTGTGTGTGAACGGGACCGCCAGCAGGGAATAACCCGGGTTTCTGTCGGGTTTCCTGTGTCGGGTCTGTCCGGTGATGGAGGTGTTGTGATTGTTTGGTGTTTTCAGGTCGATCCTCGCGGATAAAACCTCGCGGAACTTGTTCTTCTTCCTCTGTCTCAACCTCTCGTTCGCCTTCGTGGAGCTGACGTACGGCCTCTGGAGCAACAGGTGAGCTAACACTGTTAGCATCCGTTAGCATCAGCTGTTTGTTCTGCTCACGATGTGCCACGTAGTGTTAGTGTTAGTGTGTGTGTGTGTGTGTGTGTGTGTGTGTGTGTGTGTGTGTGTGTGTGTGCGTGCGCGCGCGCCTCCACACTTCCTGTCGAGCAGTGATCAGACAGGCCTGATGTGTTTATTGATCAGGGATCAGATTATTCTCCTGTCCTCAGTAACAGAGCTGTAAACTTTTCTCAGTTCAGCTTCATCGCTCAAACTTGAGTTTCTGTTTAATTTTGATGCTTCAGCTGTCGCCATCTTTGGTGTGTACCGTTACCATGGTTACTGACAGAACTGAAAAAAACCGGCTGAAAATCTGAGAAGTGTTCTCTTCATACCTGTGAATGTCTCTGTGGACAGACACAGTTAAACTACTTCTCCTACTTTAATGATGCTGGGTGGCTCAGTCTTCACTACTCATTCAGTACAGGTGAGTTTTCATGTTCACCTCACCTGTACTTTGGACCCCAGGAAGACTCGTTGGTTACTACGCTACCAGATAATGGGGATCTTTAATAAACTAAACTAAACTGCTGAAAACCACAAAGTGATTCTGGACCTGAACTTCAGCTCAGAGCAGAGATTGATTCTTCTTGGGTCTTTACATGCTGCGTCTTTAACCACCCAGAAAACACGAGGTGGAGCGCTGGGTGCTACTCTGTGCTAACTGTCAGGGCTGCAGACGCAGGTTGCATCTGAAGTTGCTAAGCGACCATAACCAGCACTGTGTCACAGTCTACTGACCTGAAATCTTGAGGTCAGAGCTGATCTACTTTTTGGTGGTGTTTTTTAAGGTGTGTTTCAGGCCTAGAATAATGTTTCTGGGACGGATGTGACGCTCTGACAGCTCTGCACTAACATGATCAACTTCTCCTCCATATTTATCACACACTGATATTTACTGAAGAAGGAAAGATATCTGTGGGCTGTGATTGGTTGTTCCTCGTCACATGACATGCGGCGTGCGCTGCTGTGTTCCAAAAGGAGCAGGGAACAGCTGTCGCACCCCGAAAAATAGGTGATTGGGGACACATGTGCGCCACAACAGCATCTGTCTGGCTTTTGAGAGCACCTTCTGTGTGTCTACATGGAAAACAATGAATTTGAGGGTGCAAATCCCCCGCAGCATGTGAACAGTTCCTGAGGCGCTTTTTGCAGACACGAAAAACAAAAACACAGTTTTTGGTGTCAGCTGGCACAGAGAGGTTCCCTGCGCCCGGCCACGTGTTTTCCAGGTGGTAAAAGACGCAGCATGTGTCCTAGACTGTAGTAATAACTGTCACTATCTCACCTGTCAGTTTGACTGTGTGTCTGTCTGTCTGACTGTCTGACTGTGTGTCTGTCTGTCTGACTGACTGTGTGTCTGTCTGTCTGACTGTGTGTCTGTCTGTCTGTCTGTCTGTCTGACTGTGTGTCTGACTGTGTGTCTGTCTGTGTGTCTGTGTGTCTGTCTGTCTGTGTGTCTGTGTGTCTGTCTGTCTGTCTGACCGTGTGTCTGTCTGTCTGTCTGACCGTGTGTCTGTGTGTCTGTCTGTCTGACTGTGTGTCTGTCTGTCTGACTGTGTGTCTGTCTGTCTGTCTGTGTGTCTGTCTGTCTGACTGTGTGTCTGTCTGTCTGTCTGTGTGTCTGTCTGTCTGTCTGTGTGTCTGTCTGTCTGACTGTGTGTCTGTCTGTCTGTCTGT
>NC_065515.1:3062651-3065276 GCF_006386435.1 Epinephelus moara
TTCTACCGTTTTTTTTCCCCATTAAAGGGTTTTTTGGGGAGTTTTTCCTGATCAGCTGTGAGGGTCATAAGGACAGAGGGATGTCGTATGCTGTAAAGCCCTGTGAGGCAAATTGTGATTTGTGATATTGGGCTTTATAAATAAAATTGATTGATTGATTGATTGATTGATTGATACTGTTGTTAGTGGGTCAGTGGAGACGTCTCTCAGAGAGATGTTCAGAGTGTGTTTGAGACGTTAAACAGGGAATTAGTCACAAGAGTTCAGATCAGGCTGGGAGGAGGTCTGGAGGAGGAAACCAGGAGCAAATGATGGCTGAGCTGGACTGGGGCGGAGGACAGAGCCATGGGTGCACAGCCTGGGAGCAGGACAAATGGACAGAGCCAGGCTGGAGGGAGACCAGAGGACACAGACTGAAGCCGGTCTGAACAGGATGTGGGAGTGTGAATGGCTCTCTGTGTGTGTCAGCCCTGTGACAGTCTGGTGACCTGTCCAGGTGAACCCTGCCTCTCACCCAGTGTCAGCTGGGATAGGCTCCGCCCCCCTGTGAACAGGATAAGTGGTTACAGAAAATGAATGGATGAATGGATGAGTCTGATGCTGGCTCGCTCTGAATGTATGGTGTCCTGTAAGCCCATGTGGGCTGGGCGTGACTGCATGCATGACACAATCATAAAAATTCATTCATTCATATTTTAAGCTGCTGGTTCCAACTGGTCCGGCCTCAGGGTCCAGATCTCTCTCTGGTCTGTAGTTCAACACATTCAGCCCCCGCTGTACAGAAGTGAAGCTAAATTATCCTGCATACAGCTGCTGCCATTTTGCTGGTGATGTCATTCGGAGCCAAAGTCTGCGCAGTAGTGATCTCAATGACATCAAGTTTCCCGCCCATGCACTCGTTGGACCACTTGCAAACAGTGCCACTGAATGTGAGCCCACTGATTGGCTCACACAGCTGTCAGCCATGTTTTTACAGCTTTAAATAACTGATTAAAACCAACGTGATCAGAAAAACAAACAGCAGCGTGATTAAAACGATCTAAAAATGATTTGACGTGTTCTCTGAGTCTTTAGTTTGTCCCGTCCACTGACGTGAAGGGGGCGGAGTTTATGAGCTGTACTGCAGCCAGCCAGCAGGGGGCGGTCCAGATGTTTTGGCTTCAGCAGGAGATCAGTCATGTCGTCCATCTTGGCATACAGTCTGTGATTCAGTGTCGCCATGTCATCGAGCTAGTCAAAGTATCTGTCTGTCAATCACTCTACAGCAGGAAACGACTCTTCAAAATAAAAGCTCTGTGCTGGAAATTCAATGTACTTCAAAATAAGGTTGTTTTCTGACAAACTTTACGCATTTGGGGCGGCAGTAGCTCAGTCCATAGGGACTTGGGTTGGGAACCGGAGGGTCGCTTGTTCAAGTCCCCGTCCAGACCAAAATATGGAGCGTGGACTGGTAGCTGGAGAGGTGCCAGTTCACCTCCTGGGCACTGCCGAGGTGCTCCTGAGCAAGGCACCGAACCCCCCAACCGCTCTGAGCGCCTGTCATGGGCAGCCCACTCTGACATCTCTCCACNCAAATAACTATCATGAACACATGAACACATGAACACATGAATGTCCCCAGTCAGTGTTTGGTTTGTCCGCTCTGGGCTACTGTAGAAACATGGCGGTGCAACATGGTGACCTGTATAGATATAAACAGCTCACTCTGAGGGAACAAGAACAGTTCTATCAGATCATAATCTGACACATTACTAACAAATAAAAACAGATCTTTATATACTTTTTTATTCTGATGTCTTTCCACTGATGACCAGTTGGTGGCGACGACGCTCCAGGAAACATCCACGAGCTGTAGTGAAGAAGAAGAGTGACAGGAGGGAGACACAGAAATTTCAAAAATGTATGTAAAGTATGTATAGTCAACTGTCTGTGTGCCAGAGCACAAGGTTTAATCTTTATTCTATTCTTTATTTAAACAGCAGGATGGGTCAGGGGTCAGCCCCCCCCCCCCCCCCCCCCCCCCCCCCCGCCCAACCCCCCGCACAACAACANATGAATCAGCTGACAATAAATCAAACTGAAAATGAAGACTCAGAACTGTGTGTCTGAAGGAATCTGCTGTCATCCAATCAGATTGACTCAAACTGAACTAGCTCCTGCAAAATAAAAGACTTACACACATATTTCTGGTTGCTGTTGCCATGGCAACACGGTGGCTCTTGAATGGCCTCCAGGAAGTGAAGAAAAGATGGAGGATGGAGGTGTGTGTGTGTGTGTGTGTGTGTGTGTGTGTGTGCTGTTTTCTTTCTGTCTGTCTTTATGAGGACCATAGTCAGAGGCCTCACTCTGAAACTCTGTTTAATGGGACAGTTAAAGTCAGACTGCATCTGAATTTAGAGCAGGAGACATCTGTCTGTCTGTGTCTCTCTAGCCCTTTTTAGACAGGAGTTGTGCAAATTTGCAGGAAAGTCCAATCAGTCTTTTTTCAGCATTGGCAGTATAAAAACAAAATCGGGGAGTGCAGCAAAATGCCGCCTACCTACTTTTGTTTATACAGAATGTGCCTTTTTCGGGGCAATGGGGGGCGTGAGCAAGTAACAAAACGTGTAGCCCAGCGTGTGACGT
>NC_065515.1:3065339-3071904 GCF_006386435.1 Epinephelus moara
CCTCCCACAAGTCATCAACAGCTCCTCCCACAAGTCATCAACAGCCTCTCCTGTTGCAGAAGGCCGCCTCGGTCTGTTTAAACTAAAAAGGTTCCTCCAATATGTCTACCCTACGAGGAGGAAAATTGGGCACCTCAGATCAACTCGCCAATCTGGCTCTGTGTGTCTAAACGCTCGCAGCTTGGCGGCAAAACGGCCCAACATTCACCCAAAATCTGGCAGTGTGAAAGGAGCTAGTCTCTGTGTGTCTTTCTGTCTGTCTGTCTGTCTGTGTGTCTGTGTGTGTGTCTGTATGTCTGAGTCTGTCTGTCTGTGTGTCTGTCTGTTTGTGTGTCTGTCTGTCTGTGTCTGTCTGTCTGTCTGTCTGTCTGTCTGTGAGTCTGTCTGTCTGTCTGACTGTCTCTCATGTATTTCTCACCTTCAGCACTAATAAAGTTTAAATAAACAGTGAGCACCTCTCTGTACAGCTGTGGGGGCGGAGCTTCAGGGCGCTGTGGAGACTCCATCATGTCTCACTGAGTGTAGTTAACCACAGCTGTTTTTACACCTCCTTCATATGTTTACACAGAGTCAAAAGAGGCGTGACATGTAACACAACAGCATCGTCCTCCAGTTTGACATATAACATACGTGTCAGCAGCTTTTTATAAACAATAACAATCATTTAGCATCCCTGTTATATGGCGGCTGATCTCGTCCTCTGCTCGGAGGGTAAGGAGCTCCTGTTAGCTGCTAACTGCGAACAGCTGCTGTTCTCCTCGTTTGAGTTAGCTGCTAACTGCTAGCAGCTGCTGTTTTTCTTCTTTGAATTAGCTTCTTTGAGTTAGCTGCTAACAGCTGCTGTTCTTCTCGTTTGAGTTAGCCACTAACTGCTAGCAGCTGCTGTTCTTCTGCTTTGAGTTAGCTGCTAACAGCTGCTGTTCTTCTTCTTTGAGTTAGCTGCTAACAGCTGCTGTTCTTCTCGTTTGAGTTAGCTGCTAACTGCTAACAGCTGCTGTTCTTCTTCTTTGAGTTAGCAGCTAACCGCTAACAGCTGCTGTTTTTCTTCTTTCAGTTAGCTGCTAATTGTTAACAGCTGGCATTCTTCTTCTTTGAGTTAGCTGCTAACTGCTAACAGCTGTTGTTCTTCCTCTTTGAGCTAGCGACTAATTACTAACAGCTGCTGTTCTTCTTCTTTGAGTTAGCTGCTAACAGCTAACAGCTGCTGTTCTTCTTCTTCGACTTAGCCGCTAATTGCTAACAGCTGCTGTTCTTCTTCGAGTTAGCCTCTAATTGCTAACAGCTGCTGTTCTTCTTCTTTGAGTTAGCTGCTAACTGCTAACAGCTGGTAGCGGTGGGTGGAACACACGACACACCCGTCCCATTCATGGTCCCGTCCTGCCGTCTGTCCCGCCTCTACAGGGGTAACTGTGCTGTTCCTCCACTGCTGCAGGCGAGACACTCGTCCTGTGATTGAATGTTTGACAGTGAGGTGAAATATCAATGTTAAAATCCTCCCCGCAGATGAGCTCCTGTTCCTGACTGCTGTGTGTGTGTGTGTGTGTGTGTGTGTGTGTGTGTGTGTGTGTTGGTGCTCTTATCTCTACATCAGCCATCAACACTGTTGCCGTGGAAACTGCATAATGAGCCTGAAGGTGGAGGACATGGGGCAGCGTGAGTGTGTGCGTTGGTGTGTGTGTGTGTGTGTATGTGTGGTCTGATTTTCACTCCAGAAAGTTTTAGAAATGTAACAGTTAAACACATTTTGAAATAAAAATCTGAGCTCAGGAGTTTCTGAACGAGGACCAAAGCATGACTGATGAAAGAGCAGACAGCAGAGTTACAGAGCTGATGGAAGAGTTACAGAGCAGACGGCAGAGTTACAGAGCCGATGGAAGAGTTACAGAGCAGACGGAAGATTTAAAGAGCAGACGGCAGAGTTACTGAACAGATGGAAGAGTTAAAGAGCAGACGGCAGAGCTATTGAGCAGACGGCAGAGTTATTGAGCAGATGGCAGAGTTACAGAGCAGATGGCAGAGTTACTGAGCAGACGGCAGAGTTACAGAGCAGACGGCAGAGTTACTGAACAGACAGCAGAGTTAAAGAGCAGACGGCAGATTTACTGAACAGACGGCAGAGTTACTGAGCAGACGGAAGAGTTACAGAGCCGATGGAAGAGTTACAGAGCAGACGGAAGATTTAAAGAGCAGACGGAAGAGTTACTGAGCAGACGGAAGAGTTAAAGAGCAGACGGCAGAGTTACTGAGCAGACGGAAGAGTTACTGAGCAGACGGAAGAGTTACAGAGCAGATGGCAGAGTTACTGAACAGACAGCAGAGTTACAGAGCAGACGGCAGAGTTACTGAACAGACGGCAGAGTTACAGAGCAGACGGCAGAGTTACTGAACAGACAGCAGAGGTAAAAAGCAGACGGCAGAGTTACAGAGCAGATGGCAGAGTTACTGAACAGACGGCAGAGTTACAGAGCAGACGGCAGAGTTACTGAACAGACAGCAGAACAGAGCAGACGGCAGAGTTACTGAACAGACAGCAGAGGTAAAAAGCAGACAGAAGAGTTACAGAGCAGACGGCAGAGTTACTGAACAGACAGCAGAGTTACAGAGCAGACGGCAGAGTTACGGAACAGACGGCAGAGTTACAGAGCAGACGGCAGAGTTACTGAACAGACAGCAGAGGTAAAAAGCAGACAGCAGAGTTACTGAGCAGACAGCAGAGTTACTGAACAGACGGCAGAGTTTAAGAGCAGACGGCAGAAATACTGAACAGACGGCAGAGTTACAGAGCAGACAGCAGAGTTACTGAACAGACGGCAGAGTTACTGAGCCAATGGAAGAGTTACAGAGCAGACGGCAGAGTTACAGAGCCAATGGAAGAGTTACTGAGCAGACGGCAGAGTTAAAGAGCAGACGGCAGAGTTACTGAGCAGACGGCAGAGTTAAAGAGCAGACAGCAGAGTTACAGAGCAAATGGCAGAGTTACTGAGCAGATGGCAGAGTTACAGAGCAGACGGCAGAGTTAAAGAGCAGACGGCAGAGCTACTGAACAGACGGCAGAGTTAAAGAGCAGACAGCAGAGTTAAAGAGCAGACGGCAGAGCTACTGAACAGACGGCAGAGTTAAAGAGGAGACGGCAGTGTTACAGAGCAGACGGCAGAGTTACTGAACAGATGGCATTGTTAAAGAGCAGACGGCAGAGTTACTGAACAGACAGCAGAGTTACTGAACAGACGGCAGAGTTACAGAGCAGACGGCAGAGTTAAAAAGGAGACGGCAGAGTTACTGAGCAGACGGCAGAGTTACTGAACAGACGGCAGAGTTACTGAGCAGACGGCAGAGTTACTGGACAGACGGTAGAGTTAAAGAGCAGACAGCAGAGTTACAGAGCAGACGGCAGAGTTACAGAGCAGACGGCAGAGTTACTGAACAGAGGGCAGAGTTACAGAGCAGAGGGCAGAGTTAAAGAGCAGATGGCAGAGTTACAGAGCAGACGGCAGAGTTACAGAGCAGACGGCACAGTTACTGAACAGACGGCAGAGTTACGGAGCAATTGGCAGAGTTACTGAACAGATGGCAGAGTTAAAATGCAGACGGCAGAGTTACAGAGCAGACAGCAGAGTTACTGAACAGACGGCAGAGTTAAAAAGCAGACGGCAGAGTTACTGAGCAGATGGCAGAGTTAAAAAGCAGATGGCAGAGTTACTGAGCAGACGGCAGAGTCGCCACCTGGGGGTGATTAATCAGTCACCTTAAAAATAAAACAGTTTCTTTTGTTGCCATAAAATCCACATTGGTTGAACCTGACGTCCTGCACAAGACACTGCTCATGTTTGATTGTCTTCATCCTGTCGGCTGTTTCCTGTTTGCTTAAGGTGTCACCTGTCAGGTGCTCAGGTCCGGCGGTTGAATGAAAAAAAATAATTATATATATATCGTTGGCTGTTTGTTGCTTTTTTGTCAAATAATTTTGATGATTCTGCGTCTGAGGAACGAGCGAAATGCAGATCTGTAAATTTCACTTCTAACTGAATCAAGAAGCCAAGGT
This sequence comes from Epinephelus moara, assembly GCF_006386435.1. Classification (NCBI taxonomy): domain Eukaryota; kingdom Metazoa; phylum Chordata; class Actinopteri; order Perciformes; family Serranidae; genus Epinephelus; species Epinephelus moara. Next base: position 3,069,382 of record NC_065515.1, read on the forward strand.
GATGACTGTTGGATGGATGAGTGCTGGATGGATTAGTGCTGGATGGATGAGGGTTGGATGGATGAGTGTAGGATGGATGAGTGTAGGATGGTNATATATCGTTGGCTGTTTGTTGCTTTTTTGTCAAATAATTTTGATGATTCTGCGTCTGAGGAACGAGCGAAATGCAGATCTGTAAATTTCACTTCTAACTGAATCAAGAAGCCAAGGTGATGACTGTTGGATGGATGAGTGCTGGATGGATTAGTGCTGGATGGATGAGGGTTGGATGGATGAGTGTAGGATGGATGAGTGTAGGATGGTTGAGTGTTGGATGGATGAGTGTAGGATGGATGAGTGTTGGATGGATGAGTGTAGGATGGATGAGTGTTGGATGGATGAGTGTAGGATGGATGAGTGTTGGATGGATGAGTGTAGGATGGATGAGTGTTGGATGGATGAGTGTAGGATGGATGAGTGTTGGATGGATGAGTGTAGGATGGATGAGTGTTGGATGGATGAGTGTAGGATGGATGAGTGTTGGATGGATGAGTGTAGGATGGATGAGTGTTGGATGGATGAGTGTAGGATGGATGAGTGTTGGATGGATGAGTGTAGGATGGATGAGTGTTGGATGGATGAGTGTAGGATGGATGAGTGTTGGATGGATGAGTGTAGGATGGATGAGTGTTGGATGGATGAGTGTAGGATGGATGAGTGTTGGATGGATGAGTGTAGGATGGATGAGTGTTGGATGGATGAGTGTAGGATGGATGAGTGTTGGATGGATGAGTGTAGGATGGATGAGTGTTGGATGGATGAGTGTAGGATGGATGAGTGTTGGATGGATGAGTGTAGGATGGATGAGTGTTGGATGGATGAGTGTAGGATGGATGAGTGTTGGATGGATGAGTGTAGGATGGATGAGTGTTGGATGGATGAGTGTAGGATGGATGAGTGTTGGATGGATGAGTGTAGGATGGATGAGTGTTGGATGGATGAGTGTAGGATGGATGAGTGTAGGATGGTTGAGTGTTGGATGGATGAGTGTAGGATGGATGAGTGTTGGATGGATGAGTGTAGGATGGATGAGTGTTGGATGGATGAGTGTAGGATGAAAGAGTGTTGATGGATGAGTGTAGGATGAAAGAGTCTTGGATGGATGAGTGTAGGATGAAAGAGTGTTGGATGGATGAGTGTAGGATGGATGAGTGTTGGATGGATGAGTGTAGGATGGATGAGTGTTGGATGGATGAGTGTTGGATGAGTGTAGGATGGATGAGTGCTGGATGGATGAGTGTTGGATGAGTGTTGGATGGATGAGTGATGGATGAGTGTTGGATGAGTGTTGGATGGATGAGTGCTGGATGGATGAGTGTTGGATGGATGAGTGCTGGATGGATGAGTGTAGGATGGATAAGTGTTGGATGGATGAGTGTAGGATGGATGAGTGCTGGATGGATGAGTGTTGGATGGTTGAGTGTTGGATGGATAGCTGTAGGATGGATGAGTGTTGGATGGATGACTGTTGGATGGATGAGTGTTGGATGGATGACTGATGCGTCAGTGTTGGATGGATGAGTGTTGGATGGACGACTGTAGGATGGATGAGTGTTGGATGAGTGTTGGATGGATGACTGTTGGATGGATGAGTGTTGGATGGATGAGTGTTGGATGGATAGCTGTAGGATGGATGAGTCTTGGATGGATGACTGTTGGATGGATGAGTGTTGGATGGATGACTGATGCATAAGTGTTGGATGGATGAGTGTTGGATGGATGAGTGCTGGATGGATGAGTGTTGGATGGATGAGTGTAGGATGGATGAGTGTTGGATGGATGACTGTTCGATGGATGAGTGTTGGATGGATGAGTGTTGGATGGATGACTGATGCGTAAGTGTTGGATGGATGAGTGTTGGATGGACGACTGTAGGATGGATGAGTGTTGGATGAGTGTTGGATGACTGTAGGATGGATGAGTGTTGGATGAGTGTTGGATGGCTAGCTGTAGGATGGATGAGTGTAGGATGGATGACTGTGGAATCATCTTCCTGTTACGGTCCGGGAGGCAGACACCGTCTCCACATTTAAGACTAGACTTAAGACTTTCCTCTTTGATAAAGCTTATAGTTAGGGCTGGCTCAGGCTTGCCCTGTACCAGCCCCTAGTTAGGCTGACTTAGGCCTAGTCTGCTGGAGGACCCCTTATAATACACCGGGCACCTTCTCTCCTTCTCTCTCTCTCTCTCTCTCTCTCTCTCTCTCTCTCATGTCCTGTTACTACATCTTGCTAACTCGGCCGTACTGCATGTCACTAACTCAGCTATACTGCATGTCACTAACTCGGCCATACTGCATGTCACTAACTCGGCTTCTTCTCCGGAGCCTTTGTGCTCCACTGTCTCTCAGGTTAACTCATATCGCAGCGGTGCCTGGATAGTGTGACGTGTGTGGTTGTGCTGCTGCCGTGGTCCTGCCAGATGCCTCCTGCTGCTGCTGTTATCATTAGTCATACTTCTACTGTTATTATACACATATGATTT